>NC_061510.1:333809219-333823309 GCF_022539505.1 Lolium rigidum
TGCCAAGTAAAGTCTTTGATAGAAAGGTTGATACTAGATTTGGATTACTTGCGCAGTACCAGATTTCTTTGCTTGTCACGAATCTGGGTCTAACTCTCTGTAGGTAACTCAGAAAATTAAGCCAATTTACGTGAGTGATCCTAAGATATGTACGCAACTTTCATTCAATTTGGGAATTTTCATTTGATCAAGTCTGGTGCCTCGATAAAATCCATCTTTACGGACTGTTCTGTTTTGTCGATTACTGCCTTTTATTTCGCATTGCCTCTTTTGCTATGGTGGATGAATTTCTTTGTTCCATTAATGTCCAGTAGCTTTATGCAATGTCCGGAAGTGTTAAGAATGATTGTGTCACCTCTGAACATGTTAATTTTTATTGTGCACTAACCCTCTAATGAGTTGTTTCGAGTTTGGTGTGGAGGAAGTTTTCAAGGGTCAAGAGAGGAGGATGATATACTATGATCAAGAAGAGTGAAAGCTCTAAGCTTGGGGATGCCCCGGTGGTTCACCCCTGCATATTCTAAGAAGACTCAAGCGTCTAAGCTTGGGGATGCCCAAGGCATCCCCTTCTTCATCGACAAATTATCGAGGTTCCTTCTCTTGAAACTATATTTTTATTCGGCCACATCTTATGTACTTTACTTGGAGCGTCTGTGTGCTTTTGTTTTTGTTTGAATAAAATGGATCCTAGCATTCACTGTGTGGGAGAGAGACACGCTCCGCTGTAGCATATGGACAAGTATGTCCTTAGGCTCTACTCATAGTATTCATGGCGAAGTTTCTTCTTCGTTAAATTGTTATATGGTTGGAATTGGAAAATGCTACATGTAGTAACTCTAAAATGTCTTGGATAATTTGATACTTGGCAATTGTTGTGCTCATGTTTAAGCTCTTGCATCATATACTTTGCACCCATTAATGAAGAAACACCTAGAGCTTGCTAATTTGGTTTGCATATTTGGTTTCTCTAGAGTCTAGATAATATCTAGTATTGAGTTTTGAACAACAAGGAAGACGGTGTAGAGTCTTATAATGTTTACAATATGTCTTTTATGTGAGTTTTGTCTGCATCGGTTCATCCTTGTGTTTGTTTCAAACAACCTTGCTAGCCTAAGCCTTGTATCGAGAGGGAATACTTCTCATGCATCCAAAATCCTTGAGCCAACCACTATGCCATTTGTGTCCACCATACCTACCTACTACATGGTATTTCTCCACCATTCCAAAGTAAATTGCTTGAGTGCTACCTTTAAAATTCCATCATTCGCCTTTACAATATATAGCTCATGGGACAAATAGCTTAAAAACTATTGTGGTATTGAATATGTACTTATGCACTTTATCTCTTATTAAGTTGCTTGTTGTGCGATAACCATGTTTCACGGGACGCCATCAACTATTCTTTGTTGAATATCATGTGAGTTGCTATGCATGTCCGTCTTGTCCGAAGTAAGAGAGATCTACCACCTTAATGGTTGGAGCATGCATATTGTTAGAGAAGAACATTGGGCCGCTAACTAAAGCCATGAATCATGGTGGAAGTTTCGAGTTTTGGACATATATCCTCAATCTCATATGAGAATACTAATTGTTGCTACATGCTTATGCATTAAAGAGGAGTCCATTATCTGTTGTCCATGTTGTCCCGGTATGGATGTCTAAGTTGAGAATAATCAAAAGCGAGAAATCCAAAATGCGAGCTTTCTCCTTAGACCTTTGTACGGGCGGCATGGAGGTACCCCATTGTGACACTTGGTTAAAACATGTGTATTGCGATGATCCGGTAGTCCAAGCTAATTAGGACAAGGTGCGGGCACTATTAGTATACTATGCATGAGGCTTGCAACTTGTAAGATATAATTTACATGACTACATATGCTTTATTACTACCGATTGACAAAATTGTCTCTTGTTTTCAAAATAAAAGCTCTAGCACAAATATAGCAATCGATGCTTTCCTCTTTGAAGGATCATTCTTTTTACTTTTATGTTGAGTCGGTTCACCTATTTCTCTCCACCTCAAGAAGCAAACACTTGTGTGAACTGTGCATTGATTCCTACATACTTGCATATTGCACTTGTTATATTACTCTATGTTGACAATTATCCATGAGATATACATGTTACAAGTTGAAAGCAACCGCTGAAACTTAATCTTCTTTTGTGTTGCTTCAATACCTTTACTTTGATTTATTGCTTTATGAGTTAACTCTTATGCAAGACTTATTGATGCTTGTCTTGAAGTACTATTCATGAAAAGTCATTGCTTTATGATTCAGTTTGTTTACTCATGTCATTACCATTGTTTTGATCGCTGCATTCATTACATATGTTTACAATAGTATGATCAAGTTTATGATGGCATGTCACTCCGGAAATTATCTTTGTTTATCGTTTACCTGCTCGGGACGAGCGAGAAACTAAGCTTGGGGATGCGTACGTCTCCGACGTATCGATAATTTCTTATGTTCCATGCCACATTATTGATGATATCTACATGTTATATGCACATTTTATGTCATATTTATGCGTTTTCCGGAACTAACCTATTGACGAGATGCCGAAAGGCCAGTTCTGTTTTCTCGCTGTTTTTGGTTTCAGAAATCCTAGTAAGGAAATATTCTCGGAATCGGACGAAATCAACGCCCGAAAGTTCTTAGAATCCCCGGAAGCATCCGGAACACCCGAGAGTCGCCGGAGGGGGCCACAGGGGCCCCAGATGATAGGCCGGCGCGGCCGGGCCACGGCGCGCCGCCTTATGGTGTCGTCGCCCCGTTGACCTTCGACGCCGCCTCTTCGCCTATAAAAAGGTCCCGGACCTAAAACATCGAGACGGAAAAGCCACGGTACGAGAAACCTTCCGGAGCCGCCGCCATCGCGAAGCCAAGATGCGGGGGACGGGAGTTGCGGCACGCCGCCGGGACGGGGAAGTGCCCCGGAAGGCTTCTCCATCGACACCACCGCCATCTCCATCAACGCTGCTTGTCTCCCATGAGGAGGGAGTAGTTCTCCATCGAGCTCGGGGCTGTACCGGTAGCTATGTGGTTAATCTCTCTCCTATGTACTTCAATACAATGATCTCATGAGATCTGCTTTACATGATTGAGATCCATATGATGAGCTTTGTATCGCTACTAGTTGTGTGCTACTCATGTGATGTTATTAAAGTAGTCTATTCCTCACTGCATGGTGTAAAGGTGACTAGTGTGTGCACCAGTGTGGTTCTTGTCGTAGGCTATGATCATGATCTCTTGTAGATTGTGGAGTTAATTATCATTATGATAGTATTGATGTGATCTATTCCTCCTTCATAGTGTAATGTGGACGGTGTGTGCGCTATGTTAGTTCTTGGTTTATTTTGCAATGATCTATTATGCTCTAAGGTTATTTAAATATGAACATCGAATGTTGTGGAGCTTGTTAACTCCGGCATTGAGGTGCTCTTGTAGCCCTACACAACGACTGGTGTTTGTCATCCAACAAAAGAGTGTATGTAGCACATATGAGAAAGAGTTATTTATTATGCGATCAATGTTGAGAGTGTCCACTAGTGAAAGTCTAATCCCTAGGCCTTGTTCCTAAATACTGCTATCGCTGCTTGTTTCTTGTTTCTTTGCGTTACTATTGCTAGCGTTACTATTGCTTGTTTCTTGTCCTGGGCAAAGCACTTTTACGGTGCCGTTGCCACTTGCTCATACTTATTTATACCACCTGTATTTCACTATCTCTTCGCCGAACTAGTGCACCTATTAGGTGTGTTGGGGACACAAGAGACTTCTTGCTTTGTGGTTGCGGGGTTGCATGAGAGGGATATCTTTGACCTCTTCCTCCCTGAGTTCGATAAACCTTGGGTGATCCACTTAAGGGAAACTTGCTGCTGTTCTACAAACCTCTGCTCTTGGAGGCCCAACACTGTCTACAAGAATAGAAGCTCCCGTAGACATCACACATCACCAATTCACCGTCATCACAATAGCCTGGCCGCGGCGGCATCGCAATCACGCCGGCGGCCGAGCCATCCGTAGGCTAGGGTTGCCGTGAGGCACGCGTGCAGGAAAGGGGCGGCGCCAGGGCAGCGGTAGATGGCAGGGAGGTCCGTGGCGAAGCAACGCCGGGGAGCAGCGTCGGAGGAGGAGACCGGCAACGGCCGGAGCAATAACAGGCAACGGTAGAACCGCCGGTGACAACTAGGGTTTCCAGGGTCGTGGGCGAGCAACTGGGGCCATGGGAATCAAATCGAAGAGAGGGATTCGTAGAGCATGAGGAGGCGGAGCAGATCCGGCCAGCGGCGGCGCCGGAGTGAGCCGGAGGCGGACAGGAGAATGCGGCAGCGCGACGGAGCCATGGTCGCCTGGGCAGGTGCGTGAGAACCAGAGGGGAACGGGAGAGAAGGAGAACGACAAGAGAGTGAGGGGCTGGGTCGGAATCGGGGTTCCCGCGATCCAACCATACCGACTCGGCCGGGCCAGGTTGGGACACTGCTGGCCATGCCATCGGGCCAGCCCAACAAACTATTGGGTCTATATTTTTTTTAGAAAAAGAAAAACCTTTTAGGCATTTGAGTTAATAGAAAATTAAGAACAACAACCAATAAATAAAAGTGAGTATCATAAAATGACCTATACAATAATAATAATGATAATAGAAAACAAATAGTATTTTAAAAATTAGAAGAATAATAATTTGAATTTTCTTATAAATTGTAGAAGGCTAATTTTAAATCTTAAACTATTAAGACAGAAATATTAAATATATAATCATCTTGTTTCTATTTTTCCACATCAAGAAAATAGTAAATATTACTTTGTATTAAATTTCATATAATACCACAATTGTTTCTTTATGGTTATGTTTAATCATATGAAAACTCTAATTGATCATTATTTCAACATATAATTCCAAACCCTAGAAAAGAATTAAAAGATATACCCTTATTTCAACTACTATTTAAAACCCTAAACCCTAACAAGATATTGATAGTGATTGTCTTATCCTAAACAACTAATTTTAGAATCTTTAAGAAACCAATAAAATCATATTTATATTCTACTTATAAACTCAACAAAATAAATGAAATACATACCCATGACCTATTAGAGTTATACAAGTTCCTATTGCCAATAAGGTTGTTATTTCATGCACTCATGTTGAATTGGCCTTATATGATCAAATAATTATAAACCTTAACTTTTAGTTCCATGTCATCAACCTTAAACCCCATTATTTAGTATAACCATGATGATCAACTAAAATAACAATGCTTTGTAGCAACCCACTTTATATATTCACGCTCCACCAAAACCTAGAAGTATTAGAGGGTTATGAATACCTAGTTTAGGAAACCATTATGGAGTACTTAGTGAAGTAAATGGGTAGGCATATATAGTAAACTCTAATGATTAACTCATAGCACCACCTTCATAACTATCCTTTGATATATTACCCTATAATGAACCATAGGAGCAACCATGCATAGTAATTGAATTTTTTGTCCATGTTTAGTAATAAACATGCCAATACTTGCTGCATATGGACCCATCCTACTTAGTAACCAACTAGTCCCTAATTAGTGAGTTAAATGAACCTACTCGTGAATCTTAGTAAACCTAGTAACGCATAACTCCTATTTGTAGTAGATCTTTTTCTTTATTAAACATGTTCTTCAAAAGTTATTCTTTTGAAGTAAATGTCAAGCAAACCATAGAAGTAAATAGTTCTTACTTGAAATACTTATTATTTCTTAAATAACATGTTCTCCAAAAGTTATTCTTTTAAAGTATAATATAAGTAACCATCAACCATGCACTATAAGACTTCAAATTGACAACTGCTTCATACATATTAAGATTATGCCAACTACAATTCCTTTGTGTGTTTGATTATTATGATGCATTATATCACTTGTTTATGATATTAATATAACCGAACCCTAATAAGAACCTTGTTTAAGAATCATTCTAAAAGTGCAACATACCCTAAAGAAATCTTTACAACTCACCAATCATAAATCATCGAGGTTAGCTTTCGCTCGGGGAGATTGCATCTCATACTATGCATTATAGCATCTTTACTAGTTCTTTAAACATTGTCTTTACCAGACGATGATGGTATTTCAGAATTTGGAGTTATCACGTATCGAAGCTTTTGCCTGCATAATCTTGCAGTCAAGAAAGTCAAGTTCATCGCTTGCTCATATCATTTGATTATTTTTATCAAACTATAGGCAAAGTACTATACTTATCACTCCTGCATTGAAAAGCAAAATATTATTTCACAATTATGAATATGACTATGTGGTGGGCAATGGAACCATGGTATGTGTTGATGGTGGAGGTTCCACTGCAAGGGTACTACTCATCTAGGACTAATCACCAATGTCTTCTAGTGATTCTAGTGCCGCACATATCACATTAACCATAAGATCTATAATGGCTCTGGGGAAGTCAGTTGTATCTTTTTCCTTCTACATATGAACGGACTTGATAGATGAATGTACTAGGACGTCGCCTAGAGGGGGGGGGGGTGAATAGGCGGTGTATAAAAACTTCTACTTGAGAGCTAAACTAGGCGGAATAAAACTACTCATGTGTTTACTAGTTTAGTTCAAGGCCTATCAACTAGGGGTTTGCCTAAGTGCTCCAACAACCTATGCTAGCATGATGAGCAACAAGATGATAACAAGATAAGCATAGCATCAAGCATGATAGATATCACAATGTAAAGCGCATAGGTAAAGGAGCTCGGGTTGAGAAGTAACCGGTGCACGAGGAGACGACGATGTATCCCGAAGTTCACACCCAAGGGTGCTACGTCTCCGTTGGAGCGGTGTGGAGGCACGAGGCACTCCAAGAAGCCAACTAGGGCCACCGTATTCTCCTCGAGCCTTTCCACCAAAGGAAAGCCTCGATCCACTAAGGGACCCTTGAGGGTGGTCACCGAACCCGTACAAGCTTGGGCAAACGCCAAGTATCAAACTTGAGGCAACTCCACAACACGGAGGCTCTCAAGTACACGGCCACAAGAGGCTTACAACACTCCACCAAGGAAACCAACTCCACCAAGGATGCTATGCGCCACACGAGGCTAACACACTCCACCAAGGAAACCAACTCCACCAAGGATGCTATGCGCCACACGAGGCTAACACACTCCACCAAGGAAACCAACTCCACCAAGGATGCAACTCGCCACTAGAGGCTAACACACTCCACCAAGGAAACCAACTCCACCAAGGATGCAACTCGCCACTAGAGGCTAACACACTCCACCAAGGAAAGCAACTCCACCAAGGATGCAATGCGCCACAAAAGGCAAGATGGCCACTAAGGCAAGAACACCACTAAGGAGGAACACACACACCCTACGAGATCGAAACCCCGGAGAGAGCACAACCGATGCACCTAATGCAATGGCTAAGAACACCACTAGGATGCCCAAGTTCTTCTCTTCAAAATTCCAACAAAGCTAGAAGAAGCTAATGGGGGAATAAGGGAGGAAGAACAAAGTGAGGAGAAACACCAAGAAACTCCAAGATCTAGATCTAGCAAGATCCTCTCACTTAGAGGAGGATTCAATTGGTGAATCTCTAGATCTAGATCTCCTCTCTCCTTTCCCCCAAAAATATGCAACAAATAGTGGGAGGATCAAGAGGAGGAAGAAGGAACCCAAGGTCAACAATGGAGGAGAGAGAGTGGAGGTGCAGGGTTAGTTTGGGCGGAGGTGGAAGAGAGGTATAAATAGGGGCTGCAAAATATAGTTGTTGGGGCTGAGAAAACGGTCAGATCCGCGCCCAAAGCGGTAATACCGCTTGTCGAAGCGGTACTACCGCCGCGCGAGATCCGCGCAGAAAACAGTTGGAAAACGCCCCAAATCGGTAGTACCGCTCGCGGGAGCGGTACTACCGCTTGTGTCCGCATCCGAAGAAAAGCAGAGGAGAGAGAAGCGAGTTGGGGCCATGCGGTAGTACCGGGCCCGGTACCGGCCCGGTACCGTAACCGGGTTACGGTACTACCGGGCCGGTACCGGCCGGTACCGCTTCGAGTCCAAGAAGCCCGGAAGGCTGATGCGGTACTTGGGCCGGTACCACCAGCGGTAGTACCGCCCGGTCCAAAAGCAATTTCCTTTTTCTTTTCTCAAATATGACGATACGGAAAACGCGATATCTTGAGATAGGAAACTCAGAATGACATGAAACCAATTTTGCCGGAAAGAGGACGACGAGAGCTATCACTGCAAAAAGTGAAAATATGGAAAAGAGTGGGTGATGATTTTCTCATGGTCATAGAGGTGTAACCTCTCAATATGGTATGTCGGGAAAATCATCACCCTCGCACATGCAACATGCGATGCATCCGGAATCCGATTCCGATGAGCTAGAGCTTTTCATGAGAATGAACACAAGCTCTCGAACATCTCATGGATAAGAACCAAGAACAACCAAGAAACACGATGCAATGCATGCAAGGTTTGAGCTCTCTCCGATGATACGACCAACTATCCTATCGAGCACAAACCTAGTCCTTGCGCGTTCTTCTCGAGTCGGCAAGCTCCATCTTCACTCTTCATGATTGTACATGCCACCGTCTTCCTTCAACATACACACCACCGTCTTCTTCCATCTTCAACGCCGTCTTCTCTCTTCATCTTCTACGCCGTCTTTGTCTCTCTTCAACACCATCTTCATCATTCTACTCCGTCTTCTCCATCTTACAACCTTGAGTCCAACATGACTATGAACTTGACCTAAGATTGATTCTCAATGCAACCGTTAGTCCATAGGGATTGTCATCAATTACCAAAACCACACATGGGGTAAAGGACATGTTGTTACAATAGAGCCTGGCTGGGTGTTGCGAGAACACTGCATTAGGTTGGGAAATCCTCTAAAATCCCCATCCATGTGGATGAGAGCGCTCTACCGCCTATGATGGATTGTACATAGTACATCATGGGTGAAGCCGTATGATCGAGAGAAGTCTACCGGGGATGTGCAGATGGACAAAAGGGTGGGTATGCAGGGTCACGGAGAAGGCAGTGATTGGCTTGGTTCTTATACCTGGCCTCACACCCAGGAAGTGTGGACGAGAACTAGACTCGGTTGACAACAAGGATAAGTTCTCTTATGTGAAAAGTAACGCACCTCTGCAGAGTGTATCAAATTGTGGCTTGTCACTCCCTGTTCCGTGAAGGGAACTACGAACGTGGCAGGAAAGGAACTCCACGAAGTTCTGGTCAACCTGTGAAGACTAACGGGCATAGTTTTCAGAATAAAATATACCTTTTGAAGAAATGATTACGAAAACTTGCATTCGTCAATAACTTTCTGGTCTGTGGCTGTAGCTAGTGCATGATACACATATTTCCTATAATGAACTTGCTGAGTACGCTCGTACTCATTCCCTCCCTTTTGAACCCCCTTCTTTGATTGAAGTCACGAGGAGAAACTACCGTGAAACTCGAAGACAAAGGAGTCAACTGCAACAGGACGGAGAACTCAATCAATGAAGTCAATGGAGTCAACTTCTGCATCAGCTAGAGTGGAAACCTAGACTAGTAATAGAAGTGAACCTTTTCCCTAATCCAAGCACCTAAGTAGTTAGAGTTCTATAGCAAGCCAAGTAGCTCTATATCTACAGTTAGCAATAAGTTAGACTACGAGTTGTTCTTTTGAAGCTTTATTTGCAGTTTTACCTCACTATAAAGTAGGAGGCTGTGTTGATCTTTTGTAAACAGTTCGTGTATCCTTCTATAGAAATGCCTTGGACTCGCATATGTTTCTGTTGTACCACTCTGAGGGATGTAATATGAGTGGAATGGTGTTTCACTTGTGTTATGTCAACGACTTGCGTACTACACCATGCAGTGGTATGCTGGGTCACCGCAGGCTACATGTCAAATTCACACCAATTAAGTTAACCACTTTGTAGAGTCTGCATTGAAGGAGAAAAGACCATCTAGAGGTCGGTTCAGCCACCGTACATATGACTGGCCGAAACTCTCACCTTTTCCTCCTTCAATACCCCCATAGCCGTCACTTTTAGACTCGGATTTTGATTATATTAAAAATTAGCTATTGCTGCAACTTCGTATACTTTTTTTTTATTTCCAATGCCCAAAACTATTCCAAGTCCCACCTTTTTAATAAAGGTTTCATTTTCATTCGCATTATCTTGATTGCAATATGAGTTTTTACTTGTTCTCGATTTTAGGTAGAAATTACAACTCTCGCTGGTTAGGTTGATCGTGTATCTGGAAGATCAGTAACTCTTGGAGATTATCTCAACGATTGCATTGGCGCACGTACTTTACTTGTATAGTCCAGATCGTCAAGCACGAGCTCCACCAATAAATCGACTTATCTTTATCTCATTGAAATATCAGACGCCTTTGCTCCATCAGTAGAAGATCATTAGGAATATCATTAAGTATCTTAATTTCTTCAACTTATTTAACATCATATTATTTTCTTCCTTGTGATAATCAGTGACGTCTTTATGAGAACTAAGAAATGTACTGTCGTAGGATATCCTATTAGGAGCATCTATTGAAGTGTGACCCTTGTTTTCGCATAAAGTTCCAAAGAATTATTTCTTTTAGAAAGTTTAATTTTGATATTATCTGTATTCTTAAGCCTTAAGTGTGTATAGGAGCAAGCAAGCATGGTCAGTACAACTTGGGCTAGGATCGTCTCCTACCACAACATCTATATTTCTTTTACTACATTTCGTACGATGTGTTTTTTAACCTTTCAATTTTATTTTCCTCCTTGGTAGGTTTAAGATTTCCAAATAAACTAATTAGCACATACTCTCTTCATGCGGAAATGTAAGACGTTTTAGTCACTTTATAGTTCACTCCTTTTTATTTTTATTATCTAGTCTATTTTTAGTGTGTAGTGGTTCTAGTCTACTTCAAAACCATCTTACATTTTCACACGGAAGGAGTAGCTAGCATAATCGGAATTTACATCATAATTTGAGGGTGAATTGCTTGCGCTCTAGACCAAGCGTAAACGTTTAAGGAGTTTCTCCGTGCGCATCATGAGATCGGTGACCGACATCTCAGCGGTCAACTCCGAGGCGGATTTAGTTAAGCATCATTGGATAATGGATACTAATATACTAGTTATGTCATATATTGTCTTGTCGTGAACTATGTTGTGTATAGATATACGTGGTGGCTCTAGAGAAATCTGCCTCGCTCCACCTGCTCAACAAAAGGGCCAAGGGCACGGTTCGCCTGCACGTACACGCGTATACGCGGGCTCACCGGCCAGAACCTCATCGCCATCGCCTCGCCTCCCCACTATTTCTTCCGTTCCTGCCGTCGAACGCACGCACGCACGCGCTCACTCCCTTTACTTAACCCACAAGATCCCAACGCAAATCCTCCTCTGCTCAATTTTGTTCCTCATCTCCTCCCTCCATTTACGGGGGCGCCATTATCCCCGGAGTGAGCTCCATCAGCTGAGCTCTATCCCCACTCCCGCCGGAAATCCCTCTCCGCCTCCCACCTCCCCACCACCGCCTCGCGCCTACGCCACGAGCTCCATGCCCTCCTAGCACGATTTCCCTCCATCCAATTAAAACCCCTTCTTTTTATGGAGCTCACGCGCAGGCGGCGCGTGTACAATGCCGCCGTCCCCAGCGCCTGCTTCCTGCTCCTCCTCATCCTCCTCCTCGCCGCCTCCCTCCTCCCCTCATCCTCTCCCCACGCCTCCGCCACCACAAATCACGTCCTCAAGTTGACGTCCTCCGCGCCCCCGTCCACCTCCCCTTCCTCCGGCAAGAACGACCAGGGCAACTGCGAGGACCTGGAGGCCCTCGACGGCGCGGAGGCCAAGTGCGCCTACATCCTCTCGCACACGCCCTGCGCGCCGGCGGGGTACGTCGACTACCTCCGCCTCTTCTACTGCGGCTTCGGCGCCGCGCCGGCCGCCGTCGGCTACGCGGCCTTCCTGCTCTGGCTCCTCGTCCTCTTCTACCTCCTCGGCGACACCGCCTCCGAGTACTTCTGCGCCTCCCTCGAGGGCCTCTCCGCGGCCCTGCGCCTCCCGCCCGCCGTCGCGGGCGTCACGCTCCTCTCCCTCGGCAACGGCGCGCCCGACGTCTTCGCCAGCGTCGTCTCCTTCGCCGCCGGCGACGGCGGGGACGGCGGCGGCGTCGGCCTCAACAGCGCGCTCGGCGGCGCGCTCTTCGTGTCCACCGTCGTCGCCGGCGTCGTCGCGCTCGCCTCCGCCGCCGGCTCCCGCGGCGGGGCCGTGGTGGAGCTGAGCGGGTTCGTCCGCGACCTCTGCTTCCTCTTCTTTGCGCTCTGCTTCCTCGTGGCCGTCCTCGCCACCGGCACGGTCACCGTCTGGGTCGCCGCGGCCTTCGTCTCCCTCTACGCCGCCTACGTCGTCCTCGTCTGGACCTCCCAGTGCTGCGCCGCCGCCGACGCGGGCAAGCCGGACCTCGCCGAGCCGCTCCTCCTCGACAACGACGACGCCCCCACCCTGCCGTCCCACTCCGCCAAGCCGACGGACCCAGCGAAAAAATCACGCCTTCAACGCGTCCTGCACGCGCTCACCATGCCGCTCTACCTCCCGCGGCGCCTGACCATCCCGGACATCGCGGGGCACCGCTGGCACAAGCCCTCCGCCGTGGCCTCCGTCGCGCTGGCGCCGGTCCTCGTCGCCACGACCTTCACCTCGCGCAGCCCGGCGGCGGCCTCGCTGGACCACGGCCACGGCGTCGGCATCCTGCTCGCCAGCGCCTTCCTGGGCCTCCTCCTGGCGGCCCTCGCCGCGTCCACCACGGACGCCAACTCCGCGCCCCGCAGCCGGCGTCACCGCGTGCCGTGGCTCGCCGCGGGGTTCCTGATGAGCGTGCTCTGGGCCTACACGCTGGCGCGGGAGCTGGTGGCGCTGCTGGTGGCCATCGGGTACATGGTGGGCGTGGACTCGGGCGTGCTGGGCGTCACCGTGCTGGCGTGGGGGGACTCGCTGGGCGACCTGGTCTCCAACGTCGCCATGGCCACGCACGGCGGGCCCGGCGGCGCGCAGACGGCCGTGTCGGCCTGCTACGCCGGCCCGCTGTTTAACACGGTGGTGGGGCTCGGGCTGTCGCTCACGCTGGCGGCGGGCGCGCAGTACCCGGCGCCGTTCACGATCCCGGCGGACGGGGCGGTGTACGAGACGGTGGCGTTCCTGTTCGCCGGGCTGGCGTGGGCGCTGCTGGTGGTGCCGGCCAGGGGGATGCGGCTGGGCCGGCTGTACGGGGTCGGGCTCATCGTCATCTACCTCTGCTTCTTCGGCACCCGCGTCCTCAACAGCCTCGGACTCTGGTAGCAGCGAGCGACGCAGCAAGCGGCCGCGTGAACACAACACGATGCTCATGCTGCTGCTCTGCTCCCCGTCCGTCAATGGCGGCCACTGATTGTACGTAGAAGCGCTAGCGGATCGGAGGAGGATGATGATGATACGTAGATAGATCAGGTGATGTACAGTAGTAGTAGCGATCCGCCCGGTAATGCTAGGATCACGTAGCGGAATCTAGCCATGTAATTGTTCATTGTTTTGATTCCCATCCAGTTGCAGTCCGTGAAATGAACACATGCCACTTCTTTCACCGTAGCCGTATCAATCCGGGATTTGATTGCGCGAGCCAAGTTAGCTCCATGTTGCGATCCAACAGCAACTGATTGTCCAGTTCGTGGACCACGCTTGTTTCCGCCGATGCTTCGAAAACATGTGGGTGAGCCATCCATCTCCTGTCCACGACATCCCATCCATGATGACGAGGTACGACGGTTCGCTCTCATGATTGTCCTGCTCTAGACAAGCCCATTTTGCTCTACTGATTTCTGTGTGTAGGGCTAGTATGGTTGCTCGCACCCATTTTCGGCTTCTCACAACTTGGCTGAAACTTGTGCGGAAATGCAATCTCTAATTCTTTTTTTTATATAGTTTGTACTCACTCCGATCCATAATAAGTGTGGCAGATTTTATACTGATCTAGTATAAAGTTTGCATTAATTCATCGACATTTAATTTGGATCGGAGCGAGTAACTAGTTTGGTTTTTACTATTTTCTTCTTCCCTGCATGAGGTG
>NC_061510.1:333823409-333837475 GCF_022539505.1 Lolium rigidum
CAAGAAAGAAAAAGAGTCTCACGGCCGGGAATCAAATGAGAACATTGGCCCGTGGCATTTGTTGTTTTCGTGACAAGGATGAAGGATGCTTGAACTCCATCGACTTGCTGTCTCCGTCTCTCACCCTACTCCACCTTAATTAGTCTGAATACCTGATCTTTGTGGGGGTTTGCAATTTGGTTTGTCCAGCCGGCTGGATGGGTAGGTCGGCAGCCATCACTGTCTACACGAGCGCCAAGCTTCTGACTTCTAGAAGATTAAAACGTTTTGTGTTGTTTTTTCAGAAAGAGTTGTTGCTTTTGCAAACCAAGTGCTGAAAACTACAAGCCTGGGGTTATTTTATTGTGTCCGCGGACACGTCTTTAATCATCTCAAGAGAATTGGATGCATGCACATATATGCATGAATATATATATGCCACGTACACAAGAGCATCATATTACACTTGAACATATCCTGCGTTGGTACTCGGAACTGAAGTCGACCGCGCGTCTCTGGTTTAGGGGAACTGAGGGAGTAGTTTGTACGCGGGCGCCTTGAGCTTAACGAAAACACAGTCCACCTTTTCGTTTTCGATGTAAACCAATCGTAAAATGTGGGTATCCTCTAAATAGCCACTACCTCTGGACTCTTTCAATCGACGCCAATATCACCTAAAACATGATATCCATCTTCAGAGCCGCGCGTCAGTTTAATCAGACCGGAGGGAGTAAAACCTTATGCACAACTCATATGTACAACTTCCAGACATTCATATTTTTCTAAATTATTCTTTTGCAACGGGCTAGACCGCATTTAGCCAGGGCATAGTAGCACTACGGGAGAGTCGCCGTGTGCCGATGGCCCCACACCGTCGGCACAGTACCCATGACCATCAGCACAGGCTGGGCCGACGGTGACCATCGGCGTAGCCTCGTCGGGCCAGTTCTGGTCGGGTAGCCCCGTTCACCGTCGGCACAACCACGCTCTGTCGGCACAATAGTACACCGACGGCTGGACGGTGGTCGTCGGCCGTACCACCGTCGGCGCAGCCCAGCTTGGTCCGCCACGCCGTAACGTCGCTGGCTATTACACGTTAGACTGGTACCGTCGGCACAGTTTCTGTCCCCCCCCCCTCCCCCCCCGAAACGGCACCAAACCGGCCAGATTTGAACTGGAAAATTTCGGCGAAGCTGGGCCGGCTGGACCCTACAGGTCATGTCTGTGCCGACGGTGACCACTGCCCAGAATTTTCTGATTTTTCCCAATTTGATTCAATTAGCTCAGAAATTGCACAGAAATTACAGAAATTGCACAAATAATATCATTGAATGTTCCAGTAACATATATAGCACAAATATATCACCATATAGCACAAATATAGCACCAAATCCCACGTATAGCACAAATAAAGCATACATGACCATCGTACATAGAAGGGGTCCACTACAAAGATAGCAATAGTCATCATCTAGCTAGTACAAAGCAACTCTCATGAGTTATTACGCAGCTCTAATGATGTGAAGCCAGGGAGACGTAGGTTGGTCCTCAGGGAGGTAGAACCACGACGAGGGCCACCGGGTGACTAGAAGCATGCCGAGCTGCGCCAAAAGCACCAGGAGAACAGCGGCCGGGATGCATCGGTGTACCATCAGAAGCGACGTTCCCGGATTCTCTCAATCCCTACATGTTTAAGGAAGTTAGCAACTTAGCCATGTAACATCAAGTTAGCAACTTAGTCAAGTTAGCAACTTACCGGGGTCACCTGACGCTGACGCTTGTACATGAAATAGAATTCCTCCTTCGATGGGAACACTGGCGTCGGCCCCGGATGAGGTGGCTCTGGCTCTGTTTCCTCTCGCACTCCAGTCATCATAAACCGAGTGAAGGTCTGCAAGATAGGAGAGAGATATGTCAGGTTCAAACAAGGGGACTTATGATGTTTTGCAACCATACAGATTGAAACTTACTGCCATCTGGTTTCTCGACCACCGGAAGTAGTTATCTTTCACAAGGTCATGCTCGTGAACCTTCTCGAGATACTCCTCATAAGCTGTTGCATAGGCCTTCTCGAGATGAGCCTACAATTTTAGAAATAATGTGTCTCATCAACATAGCCATTCGGAACAAAAGTCAAAACAGAGGATGGAAATGTGGATGACTTACATCTACATCTGCCCGAGAACGGTATGTAGTCCGCGAGGAGGTACCGTAGCTGCCAGAGGGGAGGGTAGCCTTGACCTGCGTGAAGTTCCTCTCAGGCTTGAAACCTCCAGCAAGGCATGCAGGACGGCCATGCGGCTGGCCGCCCCCCGCCACCACCATCGCCACCTCATCGATCGGCTCGCTCATAGGGTCCTCCACCTCTGGATGGAGCTTGGTGAACTCCTCGCAGTATTTTTCTTTGTTCTCTTTGGCCTTGCAAAAATTGGAGGCGCCGTAACGGGGGAAAGTGGGGCCCATCAGTCAGACTGCTGTGCCGACGGCCGTTGGTGTGCCGTGGGTAGCCGTCGGCACAACCTGAAGGCGCCGTGACGGAGTGACGGCGCGACCTGCTTGTCAGATGGTGTGCCGACGGTCGGTGTTGTGCCGACGATGGCCTTTGGTGCACGCCTGGTTGTGCCGACGGCCGATGTTGCGCCGGTGTACTGAATTCTGTGCCGACGTTCGGCCTGTGCCGACGTCTAGCTCCGTCGCCGGTCTCTGGGACCTCTGTGCCGACGGCCCCGACATTTGGCCGTCGGCACATCGCCTGGCCGTCGGCACACGCCAACTCTCCCGTAGTGTAGGCTAATGGGCTATGCTGCCAGCTTTGTGCCCTTTTAATTGAATAATTCTCTGCAACTTTATGTGCCGCAAAAAAAGCTTATTGTGTCCCATAGGAATAAAAATGCATTTTAAGAAACAAAACACATACATATTAGTACGTGAATTAGTGAAGATGAACAATTAGTACAAAAAATTGTGAACGTAGATAAACAATGTGATAAGGAAAGTTTGTTACCCACTGGTGCTAAAAATATGTGTTCGTCTCTCTTGACATGTTTCTTTAATCTTGGCATATCAGTTCTAGAGATAAATATGTCTGGTCCATTCAGTGGATTGCACATGTTTATAGGCGTCCTTTTTGGGGGGACATGTTCATCTACGTACGCTACTACTTCTTTTAGCAAACCGTCCATATACACTAATTCACACACTATGGTCATGTTTTTTTTTATCTAAGAATATGTATACATATTTCATAGAAATACATATATAAATATATCTGTGTGTGTGTGTTTTACAAGGGGCAATATGTACTATTTCTTTTTGAAAAGAGGAGATGTGCATGTCCATAAGTCAAAAGAAAACAGACCAGGCCCACCAGCTTACCAGGCTTTACTTGAATATGGCCCATTCAGTTCCACATCCACATAAATGAGCCACTCAAAGAAAACCCACCAACTTAATACTCAAAAATATTTGAACAATATTTTGGATTCATATTTGCCATTAACTTAATAGCGCTTTATAGATTACGATGAGACGGAAGTAGTTAATTGACCCCTGCCCCACTAAACATGTGATGAAATGTCAGCGTGCAATATAAACCAACCTTAATGGTACAATGGGATGGCACCCAACAAGCAAGTAATTAAACACCATCCCCTATATTACATGGGAGAAGCAATTATGATGTGATGCCAACAAATAAACCTCCTTTCCATGAGCTGGTTGAGTAATTGACTCCCACGTTCCTATATTGTGCTGAGATGGTTGTAGATATATTATCAATGGACAGCTAAAATTTCAATTCACCGCACACAAGTACAACGTGGGCATTTTCAGGTTTCATTGGCTAGTACGAAAGGCCTTTGCGTGCAGTCGTTCCCGACAAGAAAGCACCAATCTTCTATTTGCTCTCTCGACACCCCCAGTGTCGTGCATTCGACTTAGGGCCACTTCTTTTGGGCTTCTCCGGTGGCTTCTGGGAGAAGCTTCTCCCCACCAGCTTCTCCCAGAAGCCCGGACCCTAAAAAATTTCTGGCTTATATTCTAGTTTAGGCTAAATAAGATTATAAGCCAGAACATATTTGAGGTTCGGGCTTCTGGGAGAAGCTGGTGGGGAGAAGCTTCTTCCAGAAACCGCTGAAGAAGCCGAAAAGAAGTGGCCCTAATAGGCTGTTTGACAATAACATATTAAATTTGTTAGTATCATACATACACTCGACCTCCTTATCTCCCGATGAAATGACAACAGTAGTTGAACCAAAAGTTAGCAATAAGTAAACAATTTCTAACAGGTTATCATTTTTTTTTCTCGATCACACACATGCATGTAATTTCACATACCAATATTCAAGATTGGATTCGGGCATCGACATCGATTTAATTTGGTGGATAAGGGTCTAGGCGCACCCATTTTTTTTAAAAAAAATTAAATGTCATTTAAGACTTTCAGAAAAAATTGAATAAAATATTTACATGTACATATTTACTTGATAATTACTCGTGCAAATTCCATATTTTATTGATAATTACTCGTGCCAATTCTCAAGTAAAGAAATGACCATATGTGACCTACACGAAAACGAGAAAATTGTAATTTGTATTTCTTTGAACAGTACAAATACAATCAATATAGTGTCATTTATACATTTTTTATGTAGGTTACATACAATCCTATTTTTCCTTGAGAATTGACACAAGTAAGTACCATGATAATATGTACATGCAAAAAAATTATTTCAATTTAAAAAAAAACTTTAAATGAAATTTTTTGAGTTTTGAAAAAATGGGTGCGCCTACACACATGCTCCACTAGCTATTTCTGATTAGGGCATTCCTTAGTTTAGTTCAATTTTCATACTCCAAGCGGGGTACAAGAAAAGTGTGGCATTACAATGATATACAAGAAGACACATATAAATCATTTCGAAAAAATGAATACAAAAAAGGTGAAGGCAAAAGACTAGATAGGTACTGGTAGATGATAGTCGTATGGTGAAAAAAAGCAAATGAATCCCATATATCTTATACATCCAATCAATAATATTAATTGGCATGAATGTGAGATGACAGGCGACAAACATAACAAGTATTTCAATGAACTTAACTCAAAATAAAGCAATGCACGAATGTATGGGCAGCTAAAAACACACTCGTGAGGGTTGTCACCCAACAAGGCAGCATTGCTACTTATAAATCTCCATATTAAAAAGGAATCCCATGAAGAGTCGAGTAATGGACATCCTAATGTGCAGTAGTATGAGCTAGCATGAACTGAAACATGCCCCTGAATAGTAATCCATGAATTACCATTAAACCCATTAGCTAGCTCGATCGCATTCACCAACCCCGTTGCTGCGATTGCACCAGCAAAGAACTAGCTATGCATGAGAGGGGAGAGGAGCATTCACCATGATGAGTTGCCATTCCAACTCAGCATGAGGAGTGCAAAGGCTCACCTCAACCCTTGTTCATCCACTGCTATATAAACACGAGACCTAGCGAGAGACAGATATCTGCCTATCCTAGCCTAGTCTAGCTCTCCTCCTCTGATCCAGAAAGGTTTCAGGTGTTGCAATGGCGCGTCGCCGCACGAGCATGGGTCGGCAGAAGATCGAGATCCGCCGCATCGAGAGCGAAGAGGCGCGTCAGGTGTGCTTCTCCAAGCGCCGCGCCGGGTTGTTCAAGAAGGCGAGCGAGCTGGCGATCTTGTGCGGCGCCGAGGTGGCCGCCGTCGTCTTCTCCCCCGCCGGTAAGGCCTTCTCCTTCGGCCACCCCTCCGTCGAGGCCATCCTCGAGCGCTTCGCTCCGACCGGGGTGGCAGCCGGAGGAGGAGTCGCTGGCGCCGGTGAAGACAACAAGCAGCTGGTGGAGCTGAACCGCCAGTACGGGGAGCTGCGGGCGCAGCTGGACGCAGAGAAGGCGCGGAAGGAGCGAGTGGAGGAGGCCATGGCGAAGCAGCGCGCGGAAGCGAGTCCCGTGGCGGCGTGGCTGGAGGCCGACGTCCGCGACATGGGAGAGGAGGAGCTCATGGCGTTCGCAGCGGCGCTGGCGGAGGTGCAGGCTGCCGTCGCCGCGCGCGCGAACCAGGTTCTCCAGGACGCCCTCAATCACGGCCACGCCATGGCGGCCAGGGCCCGCTCCAACATGGTGCCCGTGGCGGCGCCGCAGCAGCATTTCCTTGCCATGGGCGCCGGCACCGATAACGGTGGGTTCGAGTTCGGCCGCAGCACCAACGGCGGCGCCAACAACGACGGCGCAGGAATGGAGATGCAGATGCAGATACAGCAGATGATGATGGCCATGCCGCCGCCATCGCCGGGATTCGCCGGTGCCGGAATGGAGATGATGATGCAGCAGGGGTTCGGCTTCCTCGGACCGTACTGAGAAGAAGTTGAGATCGAGAGCGATTACGAGTTCATTCTTCCTATGCATGCAGAGGGGTGCATGCGTGGATGGACGGCTCAGGAATCAGGATAGACAAGCAGATTAAAAGTACACACGATCAAGTAGCATGTTTTTCTTTTCGAGTTAGTTCTTCGAAGAAAATAATAAATAAAAGTTTACTTATGCTCGTTAAACTATTTGGTGTCTCACTTTGCCAGCAAACAAAATTTATCTCATTGGCAGCAATGCAAGTTAATCTCGTTTGATCCGGATGGATGGGACTGCCTCAAAATTAACCATCAATATGGCTCGAATCTAATGGCTGATGGTAATTGATAGTGTCTTAAGGGAAGAGATTAACATGCTGCTAGCTAATACTAGTGCACATTAGGTGCGAATTACAAGCTACCGTTTCTTTTGGAGTTTGATACACACATGCAGCAGCAACGCTGGATTATTGGACGAAAGTACGAAACATCATGTATGAGTGTGTCAAATTTGGCTACGCTTTGATGCCTATGTTTATAAGAATAATCTTGTTCTCTAGTCGTCTCATGCCAATTTTTATGTGCTCCATTATCTAAAAAAAAAAGGGTCTATTCGGGCAGTCTCACTAATGCTTGGGCTGAAACAAAGAAAACGTTGGCAATTGTGGTTTTCTTTAATATGTGTCATTGCTATTTGTTTATTCCTTGTCCTAGCTAGCTATACCAGGAAATGAAACTAATGTACAAACTCAGAGCCGGGTTGTTGAGACCTGAGGAAGTCGCATTAGCTATCGCGATAGCCTGGCAGGCAAGAAGGACAACCTTGTGAGGTGTTGTGGCATCCTTTCGTGAGGCTGCGACAACCTGCCTGGGTGTGCCGGCAATGATACTTCGATGCCCGTTATCACTACCAACCACGACATTCTCCCTTCTTCTAATTCCAGACGACCTTTGCATTTCCGCAATAATGATTTCTCACCACTGATACGACTCAAACGTATCTACAATTTTTGATGCTCCATGCTTGTTTTACACCAATTCATATATATTTTGCTTACACTTCGTTACACTTTTACATGATTTTCGGCACTAACCTATTAACAAGATGACACAATGCCAGTTTCCTATTTTCTGCTGTTTTTTGTATTTCAGAAAAGTTGTACAGGAGGGCGCCCAAACCAACCCTAAGCGCGGCCTGGACCTGGCCCGCGCCTAGGGTAGGTGTGGGGCCACCAGGCACCCCACCGACCTAAATCCTCCGCCTATTTATACATCTTCTCGGGAAAACCCTAGATACAACCTTCGTCCACAAAAAATTCCGTAACTCCGCCGCCGTCCCAGACAAGATCCGGGGGACAGAAGTCTCTGTTCTGGCACGCTGCCGGGACGGGGAATTGCCGCGGAGCCATCTCCACCGCCATCTCCATCGCCGTTGCTGACTCCCATGATAAGGAGGGAGTAGTTCTCCCCCGGGGCTGAGGGCTCTACCGGTAGCTATGTGGTTTATCTCTCTCTCCCATGGTGTGATTTTTATGTGACCATGAGCTTTGTAATCTAGATGTCGTTATGCTATTCAAGTAGATTTTACTTATGTGATCTTCGGAGACTCCTTGTCCCACGTGTGTAAAGGTGTGGGTCTGTGCACCGTGTGGGTCTCTTAGGCTATATTTCACAGAATACTTGTTCACTGAATTATAATTTGAGTTGGATGTCTCTATGAAATTGTGGTGTGTTAGTACCTCCTATAAATGCTCAAAGTGACGGAGTGGGGTGTTCATTAGTACTTGGGAATACATCTTTAAAGTTTCCTTTTGCAGTCCTACGCGGTGAATTAATGTTCCAACCGGAGAGTAGTTCAGAATATCATAGTGAAGTGCTTATATTTATATTCCTTTATGATATCATTGTTGAGAGTGACCACTAGTGAAAGTATGATTCCTAGGCCTTGTTTCCAAACATCGAATCACCGTTTATTTACTGTTTTAATGCATGTTTACTTGCTGCCATATTTATTTCAAATTGTTATTACCACTCATATTTATCCATATCACTTGCATTTTACTATCTCTTCGCCGAGCTAGTGCACATATACATCTGACAAGTGTATTGGGTGTGTTGGGAACACAAGAGACTTCTTGTATCGTAATTGCAGGGTTGCCTTAGAGGGATAGCTTAGACCTCTACCTCCCTGAGTTTGATAAACCTTGGGTGATCCACTTAAGAGAAACTTGCTACTGTTCTACAAACCTCTGCACTTGGAGGCCCAACACTGTCTACAAGAATATAAGCGTGCGTAAACATCAAGCTCTTTTCTGGCGCCGTTGCCGGGAGGTAAGGTAAAATGTACTCACATCCCCTGGCTACTAAATCTTTTAGTTGCTGGTGAGTGCTCGAAGTTATTTCCTTTAGATCCTGCAATTATATCTTTTGGTTTATTGTTTTTATTTTCACTAGTTAGGCTTAATGGAAAATAACAACAAAATTAAAGAGCTTTATAGTATTTATCTTGAGTTAGTACATGAGGTGTTTGAAGAGAAAATTTAAAACCTATGAAACTTACTTGCATGCTAGTAGCAATGTTATTAGTATGAATTCTTTGAACACCATTATTGCTAATGCTATGTGATACGTCGCAAACGTATCTGTGGTTTTTGATGCTCCATGCTTTTTTTTAGACCAATTTATATATGTTTTGGTTACACTTCGTGACGCTTTTATGCATTTTACGGAACTAACCAATTGACAAGATGTCATAGTGTCAGTTCCCTGTTTTCTGCTGTTTTTGTATTTCAGAAAAGTTGTACAGGAAATATTCTTGGAATTGGACGAAACAAAAGCCGAAGTTGCTATTTTACCGAAACGAAGACGAAGTCCAGAGGAGAGACGGAGGGGGTGCAGGGGCCGGCCAGACCATGCCTAGGCGCGGCCTGGCCTATCCCGCGCCTAGGGGTGGTCTGGGCCCACTTGGCGCCCACCGACCTCGCCCTTCCGCCTATAAATTCCCTTCGACGAGAAAACCCTGAATATACAAGCCTCCGTCCACGAAAAGTTTCGTAGCTCCGCCGCCATCGCAGACAAGATCCGGGGGACATAAGTCTCTGCTCTGGCACGCTGTCGGGATGGGGAATTGCCCCCGGAGCCATCTCCATCGAATCCACCGCCATCTCCATCGCCGTTGCTGACTCCCATGATTACGAGGGAGTAGTTCTCCCCCGGGGCTGAGGGCTCCACCGGTTGCTATGTGGTGTATCTCTCTCCCATGGTGTGATCTTTATGTGACCATGAGCTTTGTAATATAGATATAGTTATGCTATTCAAGTAGATTTTACTTATGTGATCTCTGGAGAGTCCTTGTCCCACGTGTGTAAAGATGTGGGTGTGTGCACCGTGTGGGTCTCTTAGACTATATTTCACAGAATACTTGTTCACTGAAATATGATTTGAGTTGGATGTCTCTCTGAAATTGTGGTGTGTTAGTACCTCCTATGAATGCTCAAAGTACAGCGTGGGGTGTTCATTAGTACTTGGGAATATATCTTTAAGTTTTTCTTTTGTAGTCCTACGCGGTGAATTAGTGTTCGTTATCCAACTAGATAGTATTTCATAATAACATAGTGAAGTGCTTATATTTATATTCCTTTATGATATCATTGTTGAGAGTAACCACTAGTGAAAGTACGATCCCTAGGCCTTGTTTCCAAACATTGAATCACCGTTTATTTACTGTTTTATTGCATGTTTACTTGCTGCCATATTTATTTCAGATTGCAATTACTACTTATAATCATCCATATTACTTGTATTTTACTATCTCTTCACCGAACTAGTGCACCTATACATCTGACAAGTGTATTGGGTGTGTTGGGGATACAAGAGACTTCTTGTATCATAATTGCAGGGTTGCTTGAGAGGGATAGCTTTGACCCCTACCTCCCTGAGTTCGATAAACCTTGGGTGATCCACTTAAGGAAAACTTGCTGCTGTTCTACAAACCTCTGCACTTGAAGGCCCAACACTGTCTACAAGAATAGAAGCATGCGTACATATCAAGATCTTTTCTGGCGTCGTTACCGGGGAACTGAAGAAAAGTTACACCATAGAGATTGCTTACTCCCATGGCAACAAGCTCTTTTCTGGTGCCATTGCCGGGGAGGTAAGGTAAAAGGTACTCACATCCTTTGGCTACTAAGTTTACTAGTTGCTGATGAGTGCTCGAAGTTAATTTCCTTTAGATTCTGCAATTACATCTTTTTGTTTCTTGTTTTTATTTTCACTAGTTAGGCTTAATGGAAAACAACAACAAAAATTAGAGAGCTTTATAGTATTTATCTTGAGTTATGACATGAGGTGTTTGAAGAGATAATTAAAAAACCTATGGAACTTTACTTGCATGCTAATAGCAATATTATTAGTATGAATGCTTTGAACACCATTATTGCTAATACTATGGAAAAGTCTAAGCTTGGGGAAGCTAGTTTTTATGATCTTTTTAGTCCCCCAGCTTTACAGGAGAAAATTTGCTCTGATGATATTTTATCTCCCATATGTGATAATTCTAATGATGCTTGTGATATTTTAAATTAATCTACTGAAAGTCATCCTTTTAAAATATCTACAAAAAATGTTGAAAAGATCATGGTTGAACGTTATGCAGGGGATGGAACAGTCCATCCAAGTGATCACTTGTTGAAATTTAAAGAACTGTTGAGTTGTTTAAGGTTGCATGTTTATCAAGAGAAAATGCCATGAAGAAATTATTTCCATTGTCACTTAAGAACAAAGCAAGGGAGTGGTATCGGCTACTAGATGATCCTCATCATCTGGAATGGAATGAGTTTGAATCTCTCTTTTACTTTAAATTTTATCCTCCTCATGAAGTGCATATAGATAGGAATTATTTTTATAATTTTCATCCTCATGATGGAGAAGGTATTGCCCAAGCATGGGGGAGATTGAAGTCGCTAATGCTCAAATGTCCCACTCATGAGCTCCCCATTAATATTGTTGTTAATAATTTTTATGCAAGGTTTTCAGGACAATACAAGGACTATCTGGATGCTTGTTTGGAAGTATCTTTCACAAGTAAGGAGGTTGAAGCTAAGTGGGATCTTCTTGAAGCAATTCACAGCAATACCGAAGATTGGGATAACGACCAAGGTAAAGAATCAGGAATAAACTATGAGTATGATTGCATTAAGTCTTTCGCTGAAACTGCTGATTTTCAAGAGCTTAGTGCTAAATATGGTCTTGATCCTAAAATTATTGTGGATTGATGTAGAGCTTTTGCTTCTCATATTGATGTTCCTAAAGGAAATTGGGACATGTATCATGAACCTTATAAAGACACTTACATGGAAAATGAAATTGTTATTAATGATTGCAATACACATGCTCAAACTTCATAAAGTACTATTTCTTATAAGCATGTTAATTTTTGTGGCGCACTTAGACCTTGTGAAAAGAATCAAATCGAAGAAGAATATTGTATCCATCATAGAAATGAAAAAACTAGAATGTGAGACATTGCTTTAAATGATCTTGGTAAAAAAGTTTGTGCCCTCTACCCTTTTATTTGTGAACTTTACTATGAAGTAGGCCATTTAAATTTTCAATGCCCATGCCATGATAATAGCCTTTCGAATCCAATGCGTACTGCAAGTTTGTATTGTGATAACATGATCACTCCTAATCAGCACGATGAACTTACATTATTTTTGGGGTGTGAAGAGTTATGAAGGAAAACTTCTTTGGTAGATATGAGTGCTCTTGATATGAATAGCATCCTACATGGATGTCATCCATATTGTGTTGATAATTGCCATGCAAATACTTACATACAAAATATTGTAAAAGATGAAAGTTTACCAACATATGACAGGACTAATATGTGTTTTGCTCTTATTAATGAAAAAGAGGAATCCTCCAAAGTTTCTTCTATTGTTTCTGACAATAAACCAGGGTATGTGGAGAACCTCCCTTTCAAGCCTCTCCCTCCTAAAGAGAAGAAGAATAAGAAGAAGAATAAGAAGAAGAAGAAGAAGAATAAGAAGAATAAGAATAAGAAGAAGAATAGGAAGAAGAAGAAGAGGAAGAAGAAGAAGAGGAAGAAGAAGAAGAGGAAGAAGAAGAAGAGGAAGAAGAAGAAGAAGAGGAAGAAGAAGAAGAGGAAGAAGAAGAAGAGGAAGAAGAAGAAGAGGAAGAAGAAGAAGAAGAAGAGGAAGAAGAAGAAGTGGGAAGAAGAAGAAGTGGAGGAGTAAAAGGAGAGAGGAAACGGTATTTTCCCCTAAACATGTTGCTCCGATTATAGTTTTTGATGAGTCTGAACTCGATGATGTTCATATGCCTGTTACCTATAGTAGTGATCATGTTGGGAAAAGCACACTACTTTTGATATTGAAAATCTCTTTGGTACCAATTCTTAAAATGACGATGTTAATAATTGATGTACTATTAGCACTATCCATACTCCTTCCACTGATGATATATTTACAAATAAGCACACTTTGGAAGATAACTACTCTATTTCTTATGATGATACTATACCTCCGATATATGATGATTACAATGATGAATATGATATTTTTCAGTCCACCTACTATTGAGGAGAGAATTAATATTGATTACAATATGCCTCCTATATTTGATGGTTATGGTGGTGAGAATAATAATGATAGCTATTTTGTTGAATTTTCTCCCACTACAATTAATAAGAATGACTATACTTATGTGGGGAGTAATAATTATTTTATGCATGCGGCTCATGATAAGAATGTTTTATGTGATAGTTATATTGTTAATTTTATTCATGATGCTACTAGAAGTTATTATGAGAGAGGGAAACATGGTTTTATGTATCTCAACAATATTA
This sequence comes from Lolium rigidum, assembly GCF_022539505.1. Lineage (NCBI taxonomy): Eukaryota > Viridiplantae > Streptophyta > Magnoliopsida > Poales > Poaceae > Lolium > Lolium rigidum. The sequence continues at coordinate 333,836,622 of NC_061510.1, forward strand.
AGTTTCACCTCTCTATGTTGAAAATTTTGAAGTTTCACTTGTTTTGCTTTCGTATGCTTGTTGCTTTGTGCTTCCATGACTTTTTTCTCTACAAGCTTATTTTTCATAGGAAGTGAATTAGAATTTAAAAAAATTATATTTACTTCTTGATTCTCTCTTTAATTCAATTCATATTTCTTATGTGAGCATCTTCTCAAACTACTGCACCTAACTGAAAGGCATTAAAAAAGCGCTTATGGAAGACAACCCATTGTTTATTTTCTGTAATTTTTCTTTTGTTGAGTCTTCGAAGTTATTACCTCTGTAATAACCGCTCCTTATCATTTTTATTTCGTTTTTGTGCCAAGAATAGCCTCCAATAGGAAGAAAGAAAGATTTGGGGAAGTTCTTTGTCTAGAAACAGATTTTGTGCTGTTACCATAAAATTCGTAAAAATATCCAGAGCAGAATTTTGAGTTGTCATTTTTTATGCATATTCCCTATGTTATTATCTAACTTTCATTAGTTGACCACTTTACGAGATAAGCAATAGAGGATTTTCAAAAAATCGATCTTTACCTGCTTTTATGTTTTGACAGATTTCTGCACTATTTGCATTTGCCTCTTAAATCTCTTTATTTTTGAGTTCTTTTGATCAAAGAACTTTTCAAAGAGTTGTTACAGTAGCTAATTCTTTAATAGATGTTTGATACATGTTAGTACTGAACACAAGTGGATTTGTTTATTTTGATTGTACTAATGCTGCTAATGAAGAATTATGCGAAGTTTTGTATGAAGGAAGTTTTCAAGTGTAGGGAGAGAAGAATGATATGATGAGATGAAGAATGGACAAAAGTCAACCTTGGGGATTCCCC
>NC_061510.1:333837575-333943002 GCF_022539505.1 Lolium rigidum
GAGAGGAAGCATTGATTGCTATATTTGTGCTAGAGCTTTGGTTTTGAAAACATAAAGAGTGCATAAAAGTAAAATTTTGAGAGGTGTTTGTTGTTGTCAACGAATGGTAGTGGGCACTCTAACCCCCTTGCCAGACAAACCTTCAAAGAGCAGCTCCCATGAATTATTTTTATTTTTGGGTGGCACTCCTTCCAACCTTTCTTTCACAAACCATGGCTAACCGAATCCTCGGGTGCACTCGCCAACAATCTCATACCATGAAGGAGTGCCTTTTTATTTTAGTTTTATTATGATGACACTCCTCCCCACCTTTGCTTTCTCAAGCCATGGCTAACCGAATCCTTCGGGTGCCGTCCAACAATCACATACCATGGAGGAGTGTCTATTTAGGTTAATTAATTTGGAGATCGGGAATCCCATTGCCAGCTCTTTTTGCAAAATTATTGGATAAGCGGATGAAGCCACTAGTCCATTGGTGAAAGTTGCCCAACAAGATTGAAGATAAACACCACATACTTCCTCATGAGCTATTAAACATTGACACAAATCAGAGGTGACAAATTTTGAATTGTTTAAAGGTAGCACTCAAGCAATTTACTTTGGAATGGCGGAGAAATACCATGTAGTAGGTAGGTATGGTAGACACAAATGGCATAGTGGTTGGCTCAAGGATTTTGGATGCATGAGAAGTATTCCCTCTCGATACAAGGTTTAGGCTAGCAAGGTTATTTGAAACAAACACAAGGATGAACCGGTGCAGCAAAACTCACATAAAAGACATATTGTAAACATTATAAGACTCTACACTGTCTTCCTTGTTGTTCAAAACTCAATACTAGAAATTATCTAGACCTTAGAGAGACCAATTATGCAAACCAAATTTAGCAAGCTCTATGTATTTCTTCATTAATAGGTGCAAAGTATATGATGCAAGAGCTTAAATATGAGCACAACAATTGCCAAGTATCAAATTATTCAAGACATTTTACCAATTACTACATGTAGCATTTTCCGTTTCCAACCATATAACAATGAATGAAGCAGTTTCAACCTTCGCCATGAACATTAAAAGCTAAGAACACATGTGTTCATACGAACCAGCGGAGCGTGTCTCTCTCCCACACAAGGATGAACTTATTCAAACATAAAAAAAAACTAAAGCAAACAGACGCTCCAAGTAAAGTACATAAGATGTGACCGAATAAAAATATAGTTTCAAGAGAAGAAACCTGATAAGTTGTCGATGAAGAAGGGGATGCCTTGGGCATCCCCAAGCTTAGACAGCTTGAGTCTTCTTGAAATATGCAGGGATGAACCACCGGTGCATCCCCAAGCTTAGACTTTTCACTCTTCTTGATCATAGTATATCATCCTCCTCTCTTGACCCTTGAAAACTTCCTCCACACCAAACTCGAAACAACTCATTAGAGGGTTAGTGCACAATAAAAATTAACATGTTCAGAGGTGACATAATCATTCTTAACACTTCTGGACATTGCATAAAGCTACAGGACATTAATGGATCAAAGAAATTCATCCAACATAGCAAAAGAGGCAATGCGAAATAAAAGGCAGAATCAGTCAAAAACGTAACAGTTCGTAAAGACGAATTTTAAAATGGCACCAGACTTGCTCAAATGAAAATGCTCAAATTGAATGAAAGTTGCGTACATATCCGAGGATCACGCACGTAAATTGGCATATTTTTCTGAGCTACCTACAGAGAGGCAGGTCGAAATTCGTGACGAGTAAAGAAATGCTGTAGCTAGCGCAGGTAATCCAAATCTAGTATGAACCTTACTATCAAAGACTTTACTTGGCACAAAAACATGATAAGGAGAGGTTGCTACAGTAGTAACAACTTTCAAGACTCAAATATAAAACAAAGTACTGTAGTAAAAAAACACATGGGTTATCTCCCAAGAAGTTCTTTCTTTATAGCTATTAAGATGGGCTCGAGCAGCTTTAATGATGCACTCGCAAGAAATAAGAGTTGAAGCAAAAGAGAGCATCAAGAAGCAAATTCAAAACACATTTAAGTCTAACATGCTTCCTATGCATAGGAATCTTGTAAATAAACAAGTTCATGAAGAGCAAAGTAACAAGCATAGGAAGATAAAACCGGTGTAACTTCAAAAATTTCAGCATATAGAGAGGTGTTTTAGTAACATTAAAATTTCTACAACCATATTTTCCTCTCTCATAATAATTTTCGAGGCATCATGAACAAACTCAACAATATAAGTATCACATAAAGCATTCTTATTCACATGCATAAAAGTATCATTACTCTCCACATAAGCATAGTCAATTTTATTAGTAATAGTGGGAGCAAATTCAACAAAGTAGCTATCATTATTATTCTCATCATCAAATATAGGAGGCATATTGTAATCATAATCAAATTTATCCTCCATAACGAGGCGGTACTAAAAGACTACTATCATTATAATCATCATAAATAGGAGGCAAAGTTTCATCAAAGTAGAATCTTCCTTCCACAGTTGATCTTCCGAAATATTGCATCCTGACGGTGCTTTTTCCAGCGAGAATCCCGACTCCGGTGCTCGATCTCCAAATAATCATGAAACATGCAAAATAGATGAAATAACATAAGTATTGTGTCCCAATATGAAATATATCAATGAATAACAGCAAATTATGATATAAAATAGTGATGCAAATTGGACGTATCACCCTGCACCCCAAGAAATATCCAAGAAGTATGATGTCTACGGGTGCTTCTATTCTTGTAGACAGTGTTGGGCCTCCAAGAGCAGAGGTTTGTAGAACAGCAGCAAGTTTCCCTTAAGTGGATCACCCAAGGTTTATCGAACTCAGGGAGGAAGAGGTCAAAGATATCCCTCTCATGCAACCCTGCAACCACAAAGCAAGAAGTCTCTTGTGTCCCCAACACACCTAATAGGTGCACTAGTTTGGCGAAGAGATAGTGAAATACAAGTGGTATGAATGAATATGAGCAGTAGTAACGGCGCCAGACAAGTGCTTGCTGGCGTGCAGTTGATGGTAGTAATATTGCGGGAAGTAAAGATGCGAGTAAACAATGAAACAAGCAGCGATAGCAGATATTTAGGAACAAGGCCTAGGGATCATACTTTCACTAGTGGACACTCTCAACATTGATCACATAAGAGAATAAATAGATAGATGCTAGACTCTACACCCTCTTGTTGGATGATGAACACCACTAACTCGTGTAGGATTACACGAACCCTCAATACCGGAGTTAACAAGCTCCACAATATTCAATGTTCATATTTAAATAACCTTAGAGTGCACGACAGATCAACATAACCAAACCAAGTACTAACATAGCATGCACACTGTCACCTTCACGCTACGAAAGGAGGCATAGATCATATCAAAACCATCATAGCAATAGTTAACTTCATAATCTACAAGAGATCACAATCATAGCCTACGCCAAGTACTACACGATGCACACACTGTCACCATTACACCGTGCAGGAGGAATAAACTACTTTAATAACATCACTAGAGTAGCACACGAGATAAATTGTGATACAAAACACATTGTAATCGTAAAGAGATATAAATAAGCACTTCACTATGCCATTCATAACAGTGAATAAGTATTCTGTGAAATATAGCCTAAGAGACCCACACGGTGCACACACTGTCACCTTTACACACGTGGGACAAGGAGTCTCCGGAGATCACATAAGTAAAACCCACTTGACTAGGATAATGACATCTGGATTACAAGCATCATCATATGAATCTCAATCATGTAAGGCAGCTCATGAGATTATTGTGTTGAAGTACATAGGAGAGAGATGAACCACATAGCTACCGGTACAGCCCCGAGCCTCGATGGAGAACTACTCCCTCCTCATGGGAGACAACAGCGTTGATGAAGATGGCGGTGGTGTTGATGGAGAAGCCTTCCGGGGGCACTTCCCCGTCCCGGCGGCGTGCCGGAACAGAGACTCCTGTCCCCCAGATCTTGGCTTCGCGATGGCGGCGGCTCCGGAAGGTTTTCTCTGGTTTCGTCGAACGTGTCGAGGTTTTTAGGTCAGGGACCTTTATATAGGCGAAGAGGCGGAGTCGGGGGGTCGACGAGGCGACGACACACTAGGGGGGCGCGGGCCCCCCCTTGGCCGCGCCGGCCTGTCATCTGGGGGCCCTGTGGCCCCCCTCTGGCCTCTCTCGGGTGTTCTGGAAGCTTCGCGTGATCCTAAGATGTTGGGCGTTGATTTCGTCCGATTCCGAGAATATTTCCTTACTAGGATTTACGGAACCAAAAACAGCGAGAAAACGAGAACCGGCCCTTCGGCATCTCGTCAATAGGTTAGTTCCGGAAAACGCATAATAATGACATAAAGTATGCATAAAACATGTAGATATCATCAATAATGTGGCATGGAACATAAGAAATTATCGATACGTCGGAGACGTATCAAGGTACAAGCGTCAAAGCTTGGGGATGCCCAAGGCTTCCCTTTCTTCATCAACAAAGCATCAGATCATCTTTTTAGACGCTATATTTTTATTGCTTCGTATACTATGTGTTATTCTTGGAGCATTTTTATTTTTGTTTTTTTGTTTTGTTTTGTATTGTTTGCTGTAGTATATGGCTGGATCATAGCATTATTTTGTGGGAGAGAGAGACAAGCTCTGTTTTAATTGAATAGAACACACTAGTTTTCGTTGTTATTGTTCTGCAAGTGTTCTAGTTTTCTGGTACTGCGTTTAGCTCTTGGGTTTTCGATTCTAATTTTGTTCAGAGCTCGTTAGTATTAATTATTTATGTATTATTAGCTCTCTGGTCCATATTGATCATCTCTGAGAGTTATTTCAAATAAGTTGATTGGTGTTGGAGACGAGTAAAATGTTTCATGTCTATAGTGATGCAAAAAGAAGCTTGTCTAGACTATGACATAGACTTTGGCATGTCATGTTGGATGTTATTCTTGTCATATGATTAGTATTTATTGTTGTAGCATGACTTGTTTCAAATAGCTGAGAGTGCATAATGTGCTATTGAAAGAATCGTGTGTTGTTTCTATCATACAGAGCATAATATTGTGGTATTCTCCTTTGATGCTTTATTGGGTTGACTTGGCACATGCTTATACCATGTTATGAGTATAACCAGTAAACTAAAGTCTCTATGATCATTTAGTTTAGACTTGTGATATCACTTTATGCTTTGATTGATAATGTTTTGTCTCTATGCATGATTACGGTCATTATTGCTCTCTTAGTTGATCACTCCCAGTATTTTGCTAGCTTTCGCATGTACTGAGTATGAACTCTACTCGTGCATCCAACCACCAATAACCATAGTTTTCCAATTTTGTCCACCATATCTACCTATTATCATTATTGCTATTCCAAGTATATTCATCATGTTCTTATTTATCTTTCAAATTAATATTTGGCATGAGAAAATTATTCAGTAAAGCTCTCACGAACTTGATGAAACATTTACTTTCTTGCACTTAATAAACTTGATCATTGTGCCTATCTTATGAAGTTTATATTATTGCAAATTGCAAGTTGGGAGTTAGTATAACCATGCTTTCATGGGGAAAACTTTCGACATTGCACTTATATTTACTTGATGTCATGTTCTTTTGTTTATGGATGCCTAGCGGTGCGAAATAAAATGAAAACTTGTAAGTCCATGGAGTTTGTATATGAGTTAGGAAAACGTCTGGGCCGCTAATCTAAGCCATGCATCATTCATGGTGGAAATTTACAGCTAAACCATAGTGAGCATTCTATGAAGAATTTGCAATAAAAAGCTATACCCATAGTAAATAAAAAAAAATTGTTGAGATGCTCATTGTTTGTTTGTCTTGTCATTTTGGCATGGGGTTGGTCCTACAAGAGTACCTCCATATCATCGGGCAAGAGGTACCCCGTTAGCGGTTCTCGATGATACATGTATACTTACAATGACAAGAACTTATTTGGGACCTAAATTGAGTAGCATGGGATTTAGGTACTCGCATTCAAGGGGCATGAGATTTTCAACTTGTGATTTGCAAGCATATAGCTCATTTTTGACTCACATTAACTTTAACCATTCAAGATGCTTATGATAGGGGCAATGAGAGCTCAAAGCTAATAAGTACCATACTTTTTGGAAGGTTTATAAAACTTGCTTATCTTGCTTACTCTGCAAAGAGTCTCTCTTTTACTTTTATGTTGAGTCTTCACCTTCTTCTTTATGCACCAATTAAGAGAGCATAGTTGTTATTCTTAGTGCAATGTGTATAGTCCCAAAATTATTATTCATTGATTCATGATTGTACGTGCTATTGCTTGTTCTTAAATTACTTGTATCTAGTCACCCTCTGAACTTTAAAGGTGTCCGAGCATTTATGTTTTGCTACTTCATAAAGGACATGTTGAGTACCACTTTGTTATGTTTACTCTATGCTCATAAACAAATAGTTGCTTTCAATGCATTATTATTCATGATCCTTTGTTTGAGTTACTCTTGATGTTATAACATAGTTGCTAAGTTTGAATGAATTATATCTATCATGCCTATGTTTAGAGTACTTAGATCCCAGCTCACAATACTTTACATGCTTGATCAAGATTGTGTTGGCTTCATGTCATCTCAAAAATTATCTTTGTTATCACTTACCTACTCGAGGACGAGTAGGAGTTAAGCTTGGGTATGCTTGATACGTCTCAAATGTATCTATAATTTTTGATGCTCCATGCTTGTTTTACACTAATTCATATATGTTTTGCTTACACTTTGTTACACTTTTACATGATTTCTGGCACTAAGCTATTAACAAGATGCCACAATGCCAGTTCCTTGTTTTCTGCTGTTTTTGTATTTCAGAAAAGTTGTAAAGGAAATATTCTCGAAATTGGACGAAACAAAAGCCGAAGTCAATATTTTACCGAAACAAAGACAAAGTCCGAAGGGGGTCGAAGAGACGCAACAAGGCGCCCAAACTACCCCTAGGCGCGGCCAGGACCTGGCCCGCGCCTAGGGTAGGTGTGGGGCCACCAGGCACCCCACCGGCCTAAATCCTCCGCCTATTTATACATCTTCTCGGGAAAACCCTGGATACAAGCCTCCGTCCATGAAAAGTTCCGTACCTCCACCACCATCGTAGACAAGATCCGGGGGACAAAAGTATCTGTTCCGGCACACTGCCGGGACGGGGAATTGCCCCTGGAGCCATCTCCATCGACTTCACCGCCATCTCCATCGCCATTGCTGACTCCTATGATGGGTAGGGAGTAGTTCTCCCCCAGGGCTGAGGGCTCTACCGGTAGCTATGTGGTTTATCTCTCTCTCCCATGGTGTGATCTTTATGTGACCATGAGCTTTGTAATCTAGATGTTGTTATGCTATTCAAGTGAATTTTACTTATGTAATCTCCGAAGACTCCTTGTCCCACGTGTGTAAAGGTGTGGGTGTGTGCACCGCGTGGATCTCTTAGGCTATATTTGACAGAATACTTGTTCACTAAATTATGATTTGAGTTGGATATCTCTATGAAATTGTGGTGTGTTAGTACCTCCTATGAATGCTCAAAGTGATGGAGTGGGATGTTCATTAGTGACAAGGTATTAACTTGTCAATGCATCCGTCCAGTTTCGATCTGTTTACCTCCGTCTATCGCGTTGCTTGCTACCGACGACGTTGATGATGTTGCCGAAGATGTTGACGATGCCATCGAGATCAGCTCCTTGTCGCCTCTAATTCCCACAGACGGCGCCATTTGATAAGGTATTAACTTGTCAATGCCTACAAGTTGTAGACTTGAGTTTCGCAGAAGTAGAGGGCAAGTAGATCTCGAAGGTTTCAGCCGAAAAGGTGCTCGACTGCTAAAAACTAGGATTGAGTTGACAATGAGGTTGATCCTTTCTTTGTCCCTCGACTCCCCCTTATATAGGAGGCGGAGCCGAGGATTTCGTATTACACAAGTTACAATTGCCGGGAGGCTCTTTGAATCTGTCCCGTAAAATTACAAGTCTCTATTCCTAATCTATCTCTACTTGCCATAGACGATATCTTTAATGGGCTTTCGGGCTTCACAAACTTCGGGTGATGGGCCTTCAGCAAACCCTGGGTACTATCTTCGGTAGGCCCATCCGGGATGCCTATGTAAATTAGTACTTGGGAATACATCTTTAAGGTTTGCTTTTGCAGCCCTACGCGGTGAATTAGTGTTCGTTATCCAAGCGAAGAGTAGTTCAGAATAGCATAGTGAAGTGCTTATATTTATATTCTTTTATGATATCATTGTTGAAAGTGACCACTAGTAAAAGTATGATCCCTAGGCCTTGTTTCCAAACATCGAATCACCGTTTATTTACTGTTTTACTACATGTTTACTTCCTGCCATATTTATTTCAGATTGTTATTACCACTTGCATATCACTTGAATTTTACTATCTGTTCGCCAAGCTAGTGCACCTATACATTTGACAAGTGTACTGGGTGTGTTGGGGACACATGAGACTTCTTGTATCGTAATTGCAGGGTTGCTTGAGAGGGATAGCTTTGACCTCTACATCCCTGAGTTTGATAAACCTTGGGTGATCCACTTAAGAAAAACTTGTTGCTCTTCTACAAACCTCTGCACTTGGAGGCCCAACACTGTCTACAAGAATGGAAGCGTGTGTAGACATCAACCACCTTGTCAAAATTCTTATTTCCGTTCTCCAACTTAGTTCAGCCAACTTAAATATCTATTGAATTTGATCCTTTTTATTTTATTTGTGAAGGACTACCCAACAAAAGCGCGACCATCAGACCCAATAGCTTGGGCCCTCACTAGTGTCTCCATGACACCCCACTCTCGGGCCATCATCTAGCTTATGTCGTCATCGATCCCAATCTTTGGCACCGTTGTCTTAGAGACCCCGATCATCATGTCATGGAAGCTTTAGCATGTTCTACATAATTCCTTGTAGTATGATTAAGGATAAATCGAGACTTTGTCAAGCTTGTCAACTAGGGCATCATATTAATCTTCCTTTTAGTTGGTCTTCAAGTGTAACGATTAATCTTCCTTTTAATTGGTCACTATATCAACAATACGATATAGTGAGACATCATATATTGTGACGTTTTATCTCCATTATTTTCCTTCTAATACCAAAATGACATACATTTACGTGAGCGTCGCGGTTTTTCTTTGTCTTCTTCGCCGCCCTCATGTCAAAATCCTGGCTCTGTCCCTGCCAATTGGGAGGGAGTGTTCATGTTTCAAAAATCATCTCATAGTTCTCTATGATTATACTCATTTTGTTTGGTTATATCCCCTCCGAGCTAAATGTGAAACATTTCGACATCTCTCTTGTGTTCCATGATTACTCTCTGGTACCATGTAATTTGGGGATTAACCACGTGTCACATATATATTGCTTGTGTTGCTCGTGTGTATATAGAGAGAGAGGATTACAAGCAACGTACAAGTATGGAGAAAAATAATGTACAAGGAATTAGACAGACATAACCTAGCCCTATGCAAACATGATTCGATTATATGCCTAACACATGCGTCACCTTTGGAAGAATTTTATCACTCCAGACAGAGTTGAGAGATGTTTAGCACTAAACATTTGGCTCGGTGTAGACCGTTTGGATACGAGGCGTTTACACAAATGGTTTGGATCTCCGGAAGTGATGCTTCCTGTTGAACACATAATTTGGCTACTAGGTATTTTATATGGGCCAAATTAGGTTAAAGGTGTGTTCGTTAAACTTTTGGTTGACATATATTTTTTTGGTCTTGCTGTTTAGTTTAAAATGCAGTCCAGTGCAGATACACGACGAAAGATCAGATGAAGGAAGCTAATGACCAGGACATTCATCTGAAGTTTTGCTTGAACTAGCGGGCACCGAGGACAATTCCTGACAGATTCAGAGACAAGCTGAGTTAAACCGCAATGCACAATACAAGTCCTAATATACTTCAGATATCAGGCCGGGACGTGCGGGTTGCAGATTAACAGGTCACTCAAGGATTAGTGCAACAGGAGATTGCATGCACATGAGGGCATTGTATGATTCATGTTTGTCCGAGTTATTTTATTAGAGCGTGCATGTACGTGAGTATGGCCTGGAAGATTAGCAAATAGATTTTGTAGACATATCTGGTAACCGAATCAAAGAAGGGAAGGGCAATATTCGGTTTAGCTTCAGGAATCCTACTCGTGTACGTCAAGTCTGGCCGCCGGCCCTGGAACGTGAAGTCCTGCGCCTTATATAAAGGGCTATGGCCGATTGAAGAAGGAACCAATCGTTACGTTTGTTCTTTTTATCGTTCTTCTCTGTTGTTTATCCTGCCATGCCCTAGCAACCCTAGGGTTTGGTTCATCTTTACCGTTTTACGCTGAAAAGCGGTCGGTTCTCCTCCACGAAAGTGAGGGATCTTTGTTGATTTGCTCGGAAATCATCCGTTCGTCGTCACGAAAGTACGACAATTATCCTAGTGTTGCGCTGCAATTTTGCGTGGCAACACAATTGGCGACTCCGCTGGGGACCGAAGAAGCGCACGATGAACAACCATCCCAAGGACGCAAGAGATATCGACTCGGAAAACGTCATCGCTTTCACTCTCGACGATCTGTCCGAAAATGAGCGACGAGAACTTGAGCAGGAGCTTGAAAAAGCAAGGGCTGAGAAATTGAAGCGATTTTACAAGACAAAGAACGGCGTCGTGAAGAAGGTAACGACACCAAGCCTTTCTCCTATGTTTGGCGCTCAGGTATGTAAGCCAACTGAAACAATTGCTCCTCTAATAGATTTACATCTAGCTTGTAAGTATGGCTCTGATGTGAAAAATATGACTCCTATAATTACTCAATCAGCAGTCAGTACAATTGATGATTATAAGGAGCGCTTTAGTAAGGATATAGAAAATAGCTATGTTCGCTCAATAATCAATAATGAAAGTTCTGAGAAAAAGCCGATGGCTCTGGATAGTAATAGATTTGTTAATGTGCCTAGTATTGTACCCAGTATATCGGCTAATGTTATGCAGCCTCAAGTCGCTCCTAATAATAATAATCAAGGTGGACCAAATTATGATAGAAGTTCGACCAATAACTCTATATATAGTATTTCTACTCATATTGATTCAACTTCGATTTTGCAAAATAACATTAGCAATGAACGAAGTATGGGCTTTAATTCTAATTTGCAGCAACATGTTGATACCGAGGTCCCGTATAGGCCGGTACTGGATTCGTGTTTAAATCGGTCACCGCAACAAATGTCGGATGCTCAAATATCTTTGTCGGAGGTGCGATCGTCCATTGATGAGAGACGATTGACATTTACAGAAGGATCTAAGATGATACCCGATAGTGATACTTTTCCTACCAATGTGATTAACTTTGAGAAAAAGAAAATGCTTATTCGGTCAGATCAGACCGAGTCCGCAAGAGGGAAAAATGTTGTGGTTGATGATAATGCTCCTCCGAGAATGATCAAGCCAAAAAATCCAGTAGGAGGAATGTGGAAAGTCAATGGAAGAAGGAGATCAACTCCAAGACCGAAGCCGACCGTTAGCATATTATTGAAGAAATACACTTCACGTAAAGCCGACAATATGTTTAATCGGCTCGGAGGTAACAAGCGTCCCAGGTCTCCTACTCGGCCCGGGGGGCATGATTGCTGGCGAAAAAATGCGTATAACCAGCAACCTTATTTACACGTGACGCCGGCATATTGGGGCCGCCCGCCTCCTATGTATTCTCAATATCCTCCGTGGGGTTTTAATCCGTGGGCATCGTATCCTACAGGACAAGCAGGTTACTTTCAAAGAGAATGGGTTCCACCGAGGCCTGGGTTCAGACCAAATGTGCATGAGAAAAGAGCTGGTTTCAATCATGAGTTTAGGTCGCGTGATGCAGTTGTTATTCAAAGAAACCAATTGCCGCCGAGACGCGATACAAATGGCAAGAATTATAAAGGTGGCAGTAAGCGTATCTGGGTGCCGGTAAGGCGTATTGAACCCAAGCCAGTCCAAAATCCAGATGATTTGAAAGGTAATGCTTTGAAAGTTGGTGAGTATCAGTCAGCTGAAGATACCATTCAAAATACGAAAACTAGTGACATTGATGGTGCACAGCTACCTCAGTTAGCAGAGTCTAATGCGGGTCATGCTTTGAAACCTGAGGAAGCAAAAATAGCTGAAGGTGGTGACGGTGTAAATCAGCAGCGACGATGGTCTGGTATGGTTCAAAAAGATGCTATTTTTGAAACCAAAGGCACGAGCTTGCATGATGATTTGGAGCGCAATATGGGTACACGTTCAGAAAAGCGTGAGATACGTCCTGGTAATAATAGGACATCTGGTAAATATACTGATGTATATGCGAGGGGCCGTGGGACTTTTGAGGCTGGCGGTCCATCGGATCACCAAAGGATTTTCTCGGCTGGAGAGCTTGCGCTAATGACATCAGTACGTCAATACAGGCCGAGAAAATTTGAGGACAGCAGAAGTAAGTCGGTCACACCAGGAACTAAACAAAGACCTCGTTGGTGTCCGACAGGACTTACACGTACCCAGAAACGAAGAGTGCAACGGCTACGAGCATTGGAAATTAAAGAACAGATCGCTAAGAAGTACGGTGAATGGTTTAATCGAGATAGAAAACCAATGATTCATCCAAAGAAGATTTGGAAGGAGAAATGCATCGTCACCGAGAAAGCTGTTAAAGTCGCAGAGTTTGATCTTATTCCAAAATATGCTACATTTAAGAACCAGAGAATTACGGACAACATCTAAAGCCATTGTTTATCAGGGGTCAGATTGATGGCAAGCCTATGGGTCGCATGCTTGTTGACGGCGGCGGCAGTGGTAATATTATGCTTTTTTCGGTATTTTCTAAATTGAACCGAAAAGAGAGCGAGTTAATGAAGACAAACAAGAGAGTTAGTGGATTCTCGGGAGAATTATGTGAGGCTAAAGGTGTTATTTCTATGGAACTCACAGTAGGAAGCAAAACAGTAGAGGCTGCCTTTTTTGTTGTTGATATTAGAGGCCGCTATGATATTCTCTTGGGATGTGATTGGATTCATGCGAATTGCTGCATTCCTTCTACTCTACATCAGTGTTTAATTCAGTGGGTTGATGATGATGTGGAAGTGATTGAGGCGGAAACTTCCGCTTGCCCTGCTTTAGCAGAGGTACCGGTTGATTCGCAACACGGTGAGATGCGATGTTTGACCGGTAGAGACTTATCGGACTATGATTATATCAATATTTTCAGAGATGGTTTTGTACCTAATAAAATCACAGCCGGCTAATATAGCTCGGTTTAATGATTTATCTATATAAATGATGAGCAAAGTTGATAGCTTTAAGTGTCTGCAAAAATGTTCTGAAGAATATCGTTTCGGAAAAAGCGATATGCATGAAACAATTGAAGATTTTGATTATATGGAAAATCTTGGACATGGATTCTTATCCGCTAACCCACTTGAAGATGGTGAGAAGGAGTACATCATTTCCTACCTAAGTCATTGTTTTCTCGACACCGAGACCCGGTACGTGTTTATTGAAAAGTTGTGCTTGTCTTTATATTATACATGTACCAATTTTCGGCATCTACTTTCTAGTACAAACGTGGTAGCTTGCCAAGCCGATGTGATTAAATATATGTTGGAAAAACCGATTCTTAATGTTAGGATTGCAAAGTGCGCTTATGCACTAATAGAATATAATTTAGCATATGAATCGCTGCGTGTTATGAGACATAAGTTATCGCCGATTTTATTGTTGATCATAGGATCAAGGATGAAGAAAATATAAATTGTAGTGTTTGCCCTTGGAAACTTTATTTTGATGGATCGGTTTGTAGAGAGAGGCAAGGCATTGGTATTGTTTTAATTTCACCTCACAAGGCATTGGTAGAGAGAGGCAAGGCATTGGTAGTTTATGAAACATCGGTTCGCTCTGGAATATTTTTGTATTAATAACCAAACTGAATATAAGGTTTTGGTTTGCTCTAGAAAGTTTAGTAGACATGGGTGTTAAGATTACAGATGCTTTTGGGGATTCGCTTCTGGTAGTGCGCCAAAATAAAAGCGAATTCCAATGTTTTGATGGGTTACTAAATAGTTATTTGGACCGGTGTTTAGATATAACTGAGTCTCTAGAGGGGGTCATTATCCATCATATAGCTAGAGAAGAAAATTTAAGAGCTAATTATTTAGCACAACAGGCAGCAGGTTATCGTATTAGCACAAGGAAAAATTTATATTAGAAAGATCGATGCTTGTGGCTGCTAAAAGCAAGACCGTTGTTGTTTCCATCCATGGGTCTGCATGTCCAGGTTTGGTCCAGCAGCAAGTATTGCATGATAATGTTAATTTGGTACATAAGCTACAGACAACCGAATTAGAAAATAAGTTGGCATTGCTGGATGCTAGCTTGGTATAGGGTGCAGCCTGTTCCATTCAACAACTAGTCGTACAATGCAAAGGTGATTCAGAGCATAATACTGCTGATTCTAATTCAGTCCAGAAACTAGTAGTACAGGGAGCTAATTCGGTAAATGAGTTACAAACAGCCGAGTTAGAAAATATATTGGAACCTGAGGATTGGAGAGTTCCAGTAGTTTTTTTATTTAGAGGATCCAAGTCAAATTAGATATGAAATAATTCGGCCACAAACTTTGACATGTAGCTTATCGGCTGCCGAATTATATCTAAGTACTATAGATGGTTTCTTTTGAAGTTTCTGGAATCTGATCATAATATATTAGCTAAGAGTAAAGTGCATGAAGCAATATGTAGGACACATCAGTCGGCTCATGAGATGCGATGATTATTTAAACATCAGGTTTTATTGGCCGGTGTTGTAGTATGAGCTACTGCAACGAGTATAGAATATTCGGCAAATGGTCACCGAGTTGGGAAGGTCCATATAGAGTTGTGGAGATTGTTTGAAAATTCATACTTTCTAAAATCTTTCCAAGTAGAGATGTTTTCAAAGCTCTGGATGAAAAATACTTGAAAAAATATTATCCTGGCATGTAGCGAGAGGCTTGAAGACATTGTGGCCGATTTATTATTACAAGTATCATCCTCAACAAAATTTGGCCGATATGTTACTTGCAATATCGCCCTAAGAAAATTTGGCTGATGTGTACTTTAGACATCACCCTAAGCAAATCTGTGGCCAGTGCAGTGATTAACATCACCTTAAGGAATTTTCATAATGTTTTTGGTAAATTCAGTTTTATCAGTTGTACCAAAAACAGGAGGGCATGTGTTGAACACATAATTTGGCTACTAGGTATTTTATATGGGCCAAATTAGGTTAAAGGTGTGTTCGTTAAACTTTTGGTTGACATATATATTTTTGGTCTTGCTGTTTAGTTTAAAATGCAGTCCAGTATACACGACGAAAGATCAGATGAAGGAAGCTAATGACCAGGACATTCATCTGAAGTTTTGCTTGAACTAGCGGGCACCGAGGACAATTCCTGACAAATTCAGAGACAAGCTGAGTTAAACCGCAATGCACAATACAAGTCCTAATATACTTCAGATATCAGGCCGGGACGTGCGGGTTGCAGATTAACAGGTCACTCAAGGATTAGTGCAACAGGAGATTGCATGCACATGAGGGCATTGTATGATTCATGTTTGGCCGAGTTATTTTATTAGAGCGTGCATGTACGTGAGTATGGCCTGGAAGATTAGCAAATAGATTTTGTAGACATATCTGGTAACCGAATCAAAGAAGGGAAGGGCAATATTCGGTTTAGCTTCTGGAATCCTACTCGTGTACGTCAAGTCTGGCCGCCGGCCCTGGAACGCGAAGTCCTGCGCCTTATATAAAGGGCTATGGCCGATTGAAGAAGGAACCAATAGATCTATCAAATATACATCTACTTTTTACGTTTGTTCTTTTTATCGTTCTTCTCTGTTGTTTATCCTGTCATGCCCTAGCAACCCTAGGATTTGGTTCATCTTTACCGTTTTGCGCTGAAAAGCGGTCAGTTCTCCTCCACGAAAGTGAGGGATCTTTGTTGATTTGCTCGGAAATCATCCGTTCGTCGTCACGAAAGTACGACAATTATCCTAGTGTTGCGCTGCAATTTTGCGTGGCAACACTTCCCGTACGTGTTAGCGGAGATGTCACTTGCATCCATGCCTTGTTAACTCGGCGATCTTTGATACTCTGACATTTAACTAACGCTTAACCAATGGGCCGGAACTATAAACCGATGGAACAATACGAAGTAATGTGCATATCTTGGACGCTTAAACAATCGGCCAATTGCTAACCTTACCTTACATTGCCTTACAAATTTTGCACGTGGAACAACTTCTCCATCGGAGATATGGTGGGCGACGGAATTCAAAGGTGCTAGAGACCAAAAGTTGGTTTAGTTAGTTAACTAGTTGGTGTCGCAGGCGTTGCTGCTCTTCTCAGGCATCTACAAATTGTATCTCTAGTTGGTAAGTTTTTTTTTTGAACAAGGGTAGGGTTGAAGGACCCTAGAAGCTGCTAGTATTAAACAGACGGTGGGTACAAAATGCAGAAAAGCCCCTATAGTTCAGGAGAATTCTGGATAAGGACCGAACTGTTACAGAGAATACCTCGTAAGAAATTTGGAAAACGCGATCAGGTCCTCGACGCTCTGCATCGCAAAAAGGAATCGCCGTCGAGTTGCTCCGCCAGAGAATGAACACCGGCGCCGGGGACGAACCACTCGGTCCAGCTTCGTGGCGGAAGCGGTAGCTCTTCCCCTTAGACTGCTTGGTCCTTGGGAAGTCAGATCTCCAGGAGAAGGGCCGCCAATCGGCCATAAGAAGCAGGGGCAGGGCGATGACGCCGGCATAAGTCCCCCGTTGGTGAGCTTTCCTGGAAGAACACCGCATCAGCAACAGCGGCGATGAAGAGGACGCAGCTCCATAGCACCTCTTGGGCACGCACTTGTGGCGCCGCTTCGAGCGTGAGGAAGCAGCAGCATCCTTACCGTCCTCTCCCTCGCCTCCATGCAGCACCGATGCGCTACCTCCACACCAGAAGCAGCAGAGATACACCCTCCAAGAAGCAAAGAGGATGGTGACGACATGGATGTGCTCCTCCTCGCCTCCATGGCCGGCCAGGAGCTCGTCGTCGTCGTTGTTCCCCGGCAGGCGCACCCTTTCCCCCTCGCCTCCAAGGCCGGACAGGAGAGGGCGCCGCCCGCCGCTTCCGCTCTGCAGCAGGTAGAAGTCCGCCGTATCTTTATTGAAGGAAGCGTCGGTCTCCTGCTCCCCTCTTCCCTCCGACCACCGGAGAAGGAGAAGAAAACCGAACAACCCTAAAGCAGGTGAGATCCAAGCGGCCAGATCTCGCCCTTCGCTTCCACTACCAGGCAAACAGCCCACTACCGGCAAGCTGCCGCTAACCCTAACTAACCTGCCTACTCCGGCGCCATCTCCCTTCCATCTCCGGCCGGCTACTCCGGCGCAGAGGAGGAAGGAGAGGCCCAATGAAAGAGAAGAGAAGCCCATGTACTGTAGATAGAGGAGAGCGAGTTGGGAGCGCGTTCTAGTTGGTAAGTTTGAGAAGTTGGAAAGCAAAGCCAAAGGAAATCTCAAAAGACATGACGAGACACGCGTGCTAGCTATACATGCCAAAGAAATATGGATCGATAATTGAAAGCTCATGATGTCGTACATAGGCAGATTACGTCTCATGGATGGATGCATGAGCTCTAACGTCAAGCTCGACACTGGTTATAAAACTTTTCTACGTATCTTAAAGGACGCGCAGTTTGACGAGATGGTTGAGCCGTCTACGTTTGTTGAGAACCGAGACGGTGGGTCCCTTGCATGTTCCACAAAAAAAGAGAAAGTAGAATAACTTTTGGGCAAAACCGCAGATACTGATCTTTACACAAAGAAAAATGTGGATAAATCTTTGGTATTTTTTAGGATGGAGGGAGTATTGAATATTACTCATTTTGAAAAGTTTATCGTGGTAAAGTCAAATAGGTGAACAAAACTAAATTTACATTCGTTGTGTGAAACTGGGCTCTATTTTTAGTTAGTACTAGTACTATAGTATACACTGGTACAATTAATGTCGCAATCATCTCGCCATGCATGCCCTACCCTCGGGAAAACAAATTGTTTTTGCTAAATTTCACAATTCCTTAATTTCTCGTCGAATTCAGAATTTTTTCGATAAAGGATGCTTTATTACTTTAATAAGCAATTACATCCAGCCTCTGCATAACCAGGATGCACACAGCCGTTTTGTTGTCTCAAGTTCAAAAGGATAAATAATAAAAACTAGGCGAGATACATATCGGAACGATGAATCATATAACGCCTAAAGTGTAGGTGGGGCATCTATCCGTAGACTATGCTGCCACCCATGTAGGGAAAAATTATCCCTCGCCGTAGCCTCCAACCGTGTACAGACCTCCGTAAATAGATGTCGGTTCTCCACTCGCTGTAGAGGTAACCATGAACGGAGAATACATGTACATCTGTAGATGACCTGCAACAAAGAACAATTTTTGTCATTAAAGATCTTGTCATTTCTACATAGCCAAAGCGCCCGGATAACTCGCTAGCGCCCCCACCCTAAGAAGCAACTTAAACCTTGAATCTATACCATGAAGCCAATTGCCAAAGACATTGGCGACACTAGTCGGAGGATACAAGGTAGACGCTACTTGGATGACAGACCATATAGATCTCGCGAACTGGCACTGGAAGAATAAGTGTTTGATTGTTTCGTCCTGATGACAAAAAGCACATCGTGTACTTCCATGCCAATTTCGCTTAACAAGATTGTCTTTGGTGAGAATAACCCCACGACGAAGATACCATCCAAAAATTTTAATTTTTAATGGTATCTTCATCTTCCAAATCTTCTTATTGTTGTCAACCGGTAAGTCGAAAAGAAGGATCGCATTGTAGAAAGATTTTACGGAAAAGGTACCATCTACATGAAGGTTCCATCTAAATTCGTCTGGTTCAGGTGATAAATGAATATCTCCGAGCCGTTGAATTAGGGTATTCCATGCCACAAGTCTTTGTCCAAGTAAAACCCGTCTGAACGTCACATTCGGAGGTGAGGTAGCCATTACAATAGCAATGGTATCACCTTGGCGACGAGCAATCCTATACAGAGCAGGATACTGTTCACTTAAGGGTGCATTGTCTAGCCAAGCATCTTCCCAGAACCGTATCTGTGCTCCATTCCTGATTGAGAAAGTACCATGGCGAAAGAATACATTTTTTGTCGCCATAAGACCAGCCCAGAAGTGAGAATCCCCAAGTTTTCAAACCACTTGGGATAATGTCTTCGAACCGATATACTTTCTCCGAAGAATAGTTTGTCAAGTCCCATCCTCAGTAAGTAGCTTAAACAGCCATTTACCTAGAAGAGCTGAATTCTTGACCTCCAGGTCATGAACTCCAAGCCCTCCTTGATCTTTGGGACTACAAATTATACTCCACTTAACCAGTCGATATTTCTTTTTCTCGTTGTCCCCTTGCCAAAAGAATCTGGATCGATAGTAATCGAGTTTATGCAGAATTCCTTTCGGTAGGATGAAGAATGATAACATATATAGTACCATATTTGTGAGTACCGAATTAATGAGTACCAATCTTCCTCCCAGGGACAACAATTTACCTTTCCAACTACTAAGGCGTTTTTGTAATCTTTCTTCCACTAATTTCCATTCCGCGATTGTAAGTCTCCGATAATGAATCGGAATACCCAAATAACGAATAGGAAATTGGCCTTGCCCGCAACCAAACAACTCGTATACGAGCCGTATCGTTTTGGGCATCACCGAAACGAGAACAATTCGCTTTTATGGAAATTGATTTTCAATCCTGACAACTGCTCAAAAGCCGCCAAAATTAATTTCAAATTTTGAGCTTTTTCAAGATCATGATCCATAAACAGAATTGTATCGTCGGCATATTGAAGTATAGATAAACCACCATCAACCAGATGTGGAATCACTCCTTCAATATGGCCATCAGCCTTGGCCCGCTCTATGAGTATAGCCAGCATATCCGCTACAATGTTAAACAACATCGGTGATAACGGATCCCTTTGGCGTAACCCTTTTCGTGTTTGGAAATAGTGGCCGGTGTCATCATTAACCCGGATTGTGACACTACCTCCATACACAAAATCATTTATTAGAGCGCGCCACTCTGGAGAAAAACCTTTCATCCTGAGTGTCTGCTGTAGGAAAGACCACTTGACTTTATCATACGCCTTTTCAAAATCTAGTTTTAAAATAACCCCATGTAATTTCTTAGAATGCATCTCATGTACCGTCTCATGCAAGACCGCCACTCCATCAAGGATGTTCCTTCCTTGCATAAAGGCTGTCTGTGATGGCTGGACAACATGATCCGCAACCGTATTAAGTCTAATGGTGGCCACTTTCGTGAAAATCTTGAAACTTACATTTAAGAGGCAAATAGGTCTATATTGTTGAATCCTTTCTGCCTCATTAACTTTCGGTAACAAGATTACTTCACCAAAATTTAGACGAAATAATTCTAGTTGTCCAATGTGTAGGTCACTCGAACAAATCTAGAAGGTCCGATTTAATCGTATCCCGATAAGTTTGATAAAACTCCAGCTGGAAAACCATCGAGGACCTGATGTTTTGTTGCATTCCATTTGGAAAATTGCCTTCGAACCTCTTCCTCGGTATAAGGTGCGGTTAGTAGACCATTTTCTTCCATAGAAACTTGGGGTATATCGTCCGTTAAGTCCTCATTAAGAGAGAAGATGCTTTCCTCCGGAGGACCAAACAGACCTTTATAATAATTAGTAATGTAAGATTTGAGTTGCTCATGGCCTTCAATCAACCCTTCATCTTGAATAAGAGAATGAATACGTTTTTTCCGATATCTCCCATTGGCTAAGCCATGGAAATATCGCGTATTTGAATCTCCTTCCAATATGAATTGAGTTTTGGAACGTTGATACCATTTGAGTTCCTCCTCGCGAAGAAGACTCGCCATCTGCGCATTTGATTGATTTTTAAGTTCAATCTCTTGCGTAGACAACGGTCTAACCTCCGCAACAGCCTCAAGCTCATCAATTACATTTGATAAGCGAGCCTTGTCTTTTTTAAGGATACCGGCCGTATGGGCAGCCCAACCGAGAGAGATGTTTGCGCATTGTCCGCATCTTATTATTCCATCTCAAAATTGGAGTGCTGCCCCCGACCGGTCTCTCCCAAACCTTCTTAACCATATCATGAAATCCCTCTCGATGTAGCCAGCCAAGTTCAAATTTGAACGGCCGTTTACACACAGGACGGGGATTCCCGAGTAGTTAGGATGATGGGAGCATGGTCAGACAGTTTTTCAATACGTTCTAGTGCACGGACTGACACCATAGGGTATTTATTTTCCCATTCGGTATCCATCAACACGCGATCTAGTTTCTCGTATGTGGGTTCAGGCAACCTGTTGGCCCAAGTAAACTGTCGACCGGACATAAACACCTCTCTTAAATCAAGGCTATCAATGACAGCATTGAACAAGAAAGGCCAATGTCCATCGAAACGGCCTTTACTTTTCTCGTGAGGAAATCTCAACAAATTAAAATCGCCTCCGATTAAAATCGGATAAGGATTATCTTTTGTAAGATTTACCAACTCACGTAAAAAGTCAGCCTTAAAAGCATCCTGGGCGGCACCATACACAGCAACCAGACTCCACGTGAAACCGTCCGCTTTATTCCGAATGTCGAGCTTAATGTGATACTCTCCATCAGAACTAGCTAAGACAGTCATGGTGTCTATACGGACGCCAAGTAAAATGCCACCGGACCTACCACGAGGCGGGCGAGAAAACCACCGAAAGTTAATCCCGCCCGACGGTCGGTCGAGAAAACTTTGTGTGAAATTTCGCCTACCCGTCTCCGATATAGCAATGAAATCTAAATCATAATCTCTACAACCATCGGCAATGTGGGAATGTTTAGCCAAGTCACCAAGACCTCTGCTATTCCGAAACATGCCATTCATCGAGAAACTATTTTAGATTTAGTATTCTTGCTATATCTACGAGATCAGAATGGAGGAGCCACATCATGTTAATTTCTTCTACGCACTCAAGCAGGCTGGGGAGCAGCATGAGCATGTCTAGACTTGTTAATTTCTGTAATTTCTACGAATGACATGCATGATTTTGTGTGATGCATTTAGCCAATATGATTTCAAATATGGTGTCTTGGCTCCGGTTGAGTGGTGTGTTCTTGTTCTCCTTCCCGTGCTCTCCTATGGTCTCTTTACCTTCCGTGCTCTAGGGTGCGCTTCTCCATCTTTCGACGGTACGACGCTCTTCGAACCGGAGCGAGGAGGCAGGGGTCCCCCTTCGGAAGTGGAGACGGGCGGTGA
The DNA here is from genome assembly GCF_022539505.1 of Lolium rigidum. NCBI lineage: Eukaryota > Viridiplantae > Streptophyta > Magnoliopsida > Poales > Poaceae > Lolium > Lolium rigidum. The sequence continues at coordinate 333,859,962 of NC_061510.1, forward strand.
CTCGACAACTTGGCGGGCGTGGTATGGTAGACAGCTGATGGCTCTCTTCAGCGGTGATCTTCAACATCTAGACAAGGCATTTGGTTCACAGCGTTCGTTGCGGTTTTCTTCGCCTTGGAGCTTCCTCGAGCGGAGTGTCTTGTGTTTTTATTTTATTTGCTTGCAGTTCTTTGGTTGTGTAAGCTAATTCCTCAGCGTCTTGTACCGTTTGCCTCGTGGCTTTATTAATTTAAAGCTGGGCTAAAGCTTTATGTTTAAAAAATACTCCCTGAACATGCAAATCAGCAAATGTGCCGTGGAATATACTCAAATGCTAAATTAGCTAGCACAGCGCAATCACTGTTTCGAACACTTGGCAGCCAAGCCTCTCCGTTTTTTTCTTCTTCTGCGAGGAAGTGAAGTCAGGTGGCAAGCGTTGTCCTGTTCATGTCATTTTCTTTATTGTTCATGTGCTCTTCTGCAAGGAATATCCCGCTCCAACACGATTGAGACTCTTTTGGAACTCTTCCATCTCCATACTCAACTCCATTCTCAGGGACTGGTGGGGTAGCTAGCTACTCTCTATATATTCATATTTATACACATTGTTCCCATTGTTCGTCTCTCAATTCTCTCCATCTCGGCGCTAGCTAGCAAGCGAAGCTAGCGATCGCAAGAGATACTGCTATCCGCTGAAAATGGCGGGAAAGATCAAGACGGTGGTGGTGGTGGTGCAGGAGAACCGATCCTTCGACCACATGCTCGGCTGGATGAAATCCCTCAACCCGGACATCGACGGTGTCACCGGCGCCGAGACCAACCGCGTCGTCGTCGCCGACCCTTCCTCCAAGACCATCACCTTCGCCGACCGAGCTGAGTACGTGGACCCGGACCCGGGACACTCTGCGCAGGCTATCTACGAGCAGGTCTACGGCACGCCCTTCGTCGACAACCAGACCACGCCGATGACCCGGCCTGACGTCCCCTCGCCGCCGATGAGCGGCTTCGCGCAGCAGGCCGAGAAGGAGAAGCCGGGCATGGCGGAGACCGTCATGAACGGGTTCAGGCCGGACGCCGTGCCGGTGTACCGCGAGCTGGCGCGGGAGTTCGCCGTGTGCGACCGCTGGTTCGCGTCCAACCCGGCGTCCACGCAGCCCAACCGGCTGTTCGTGCACTCGGCCACGTCGCACGGTCTGGTCAGCAATGACACCAAGACGCTGGTCGCCGGCTTGCCGCAGACCACCATCTTCGACTCACTCCACGACGCCGGCTACTCCTTCGGAGTCTACTACCAGTACCCACCGGCGGTGCTCTTATACCGGAACCTCCGCCAGCTCAAGTACGTCGGCAACTTCCACCCGTTCGACCTCGAGTTCCGGCGCCATTGCCGAGAGGGCAAGCTGCCCAACTACGTGGTCGTCGAGCAGCGCTACTTCGACCTCAAGATCCTCCCCGGCAACGACGACCACCCGTCGCACGACGTGTCCGAGGGGCAGAGGTTCGTGAAGGAGGTTTACGAGGCGCTGCGATCGGGGCCGCAGTGGGAAGAGATGCTCCTCGTCGTCACATACGACGAGCACGGCGGCTTCTACGACCACGTCCCCACCCCCGCCGTGGGCGTCCCCAGCCCCGACGGCATCGTCAGCGCCGCGCCATTCTTCTTCAACTTCGATCGCCTCGGTGTCCGCGTGCCGGCGTTCTTCATCTCCCCCTGGATCGAGCCCGGGACGGTGGTGCACAGTCCGTCGGGGCCGCAGCCGACGTCGCAGTTCGAGCACTCCTCCATCCCAGCCACCGTGAAGAAGATCTTCAACCTCCCGAGCTTCCTGACCAAGCGCGACGCGTGGGCCGGCACGTTCGACACCGTCCTCACGCGCGACACGCCGCGCACGGACTGCCCCGCCACGCTGCCGGAGGCGGTGAAGCTGCGACCGACGGAGGCAGCAGAGCAGGCGCAGATCTCTGAGTTCCAGGCGGAGCTGGTGCAGCTCGGCGCGGCGCTCAACGGCGACCACGCCAAGGACGTGTACCCGCACAAGCTGGTGGAAGGCATGACGGTGAGTGACGCGGCCAAATACTGCAACGACGCCTTCAGGGCCTTCCTGGACGAGTGCGACCGCTGCAAGAAGTGCGGCATGGACGGGTCCCACATCCCCGCCCTGCCACCGACACCGTCGCCGCCGGCGAAGAAGAAGAGTAGCTTCCCTTCCAAGATGCTGGCTTGCTTTGCGTGTGGCCGTTCGTAGGCGTCGCGCGTGATTTAGACGCCTCGTTGGATTGTTTGTTGGAGTTGGACAGTGATCAGGACAGGTCGGTTGCTTGCTTCACGATTGTTGATATTGATGATGTTGAAAAGGAGTACTATTTAGTATTGTGGAGATTGATATGAATATTGTATACATATACATTAGTGTTGAGTAGTACTGATACGTATCGTGTTCTCAATATTAACTGCAATTGTTCTTTGCACAAAATTTGGGTCTTACCATTCTAAACAAAAGTGTAAGAGAAGGTTTCTGTTTTATTTCAAATGAGTAAAAAGGGCTGCCTTTTGAATCAAGAACGGGGCTTGTCTATATCGCAGTCGACTCAGATTTTCCCACTGTTAGTCACCCAAGAAAAGTGTAACCGTAGTTCCAAGAAAAAGTGCAACTCATTGCAGTTGCATAAATGGCTTACACTTATTTTTAAAAAATGTTGTTGTACTTTTTTTGGTGACTAAGAAATAGCAAATCTGCACAAATCATAAGGCAAACCAGATGTTTGCAATTTTCACAAAACTTAGACCATGTTGGAGGCCTACTATTGAAACATTCTAATTTTTAGATTTTCTTTTGCTATATTCGATTGATTAAAATGAATACTTGGCGTTTAAAAAATTTAGATACAAACTGAAATACTACTGTGTGATAGACCGCTTAAAATAGCATATTCATAAAGTACTCTATGTTTTATGTAGCTTCCAACCACTTCTCACATTGACAGGTGGATCCTCCATTCCTGGGTCAATATATTCATGACTCAAAGTAACCTAACTTAAAGTGAGCAAATTTGTGTCGTTCCCAACCCACATGTGCATACAAACTTGTATGTTGATCTAGGAGTGTATGAAAATCATTTGAACTATTTAACTATTAAGATATTATTAAGCTGGATGTTATAATATTAAATCTCATATCAGACAAACTCGTCACACTATTATATAAATTTGATTTAAATTACAAAGTTAAAACTAAATTTAACTTCTACCTAGCTACAATTTGTTCGTGTTCATTGCACCCCTTCCTTCTTCTACCGGCCATCTTTCTCGCATGCATGATTCTTCAGAGGGAATGACGAGACTTCGTCGTCGTTGTCGTCCTCCTCATCAGCCTTAGCTCCTCCTCCTCCTCCTCCTCGTCATTCTTCTCGTTGGAGTCACTGGATGTAAGTAGGGGGTGACAGTGGGAGCCATAAAAGGTTGACCGAGTCTAGGCTACCAGGTGGAGTTTCAAAGCCCTTCTCGTTCCTTTGGTCCATTGACATGTTCCGAAGAGAAATAATGTACGACATTTTGGAGGAAAGCACAAAGAGATAGAGTAAGCAATTCCGGGTTGGGTGTTCTTGGATGGAAAAAAGGCCGGTCCATTTTTGAGATAAATATTTAGTGTCCTAGTATTAACTCCCACGCCAACTTTTCACCGCTTGTAGATTGTATAGAGCTTGTTGCTTGCTTGATTTTCTTTTGGAGGTCCAAGGTAATCGGGGGTGACCTCTTAACTAAAATGGCACATGTAAGCTTTGGTTTGTATCGTTTCTAGATGCATGTACATATGTGGGAGGAACCTTGCCCTGACACACTAGGTCATCTGTTACCGTAATACCACCCTCACCAGGGCGAGACCGAGAATCTTGGTGCGGTCTAGAGGAGAGAGGGGCAATGGATGGTAATTTGCCTTGCGCCTTTTACGAGGAGAGACATTACATTACTACGTGGATTCGGTGTCTTGTGTTAGGACATCCTTGCTCCAACACCGCTAGGCTTGATCTGACATTGCACATCTTCAAATACTCTCGAGGCTACATTACTCTATCGATGTCCCCATTCATTCTTCCTACTCGCCTCTTCTAGCTCTTCACTTCTTTTCTCAATTATTAATTACCTAGTGCAAATTTAGTTTTTGAACTAGGGTTTTGCCTAGTACAAAACTATTTTAATGTTTTTAACTAGATTTTGTCCTAGTACAAATCTAGTTCATGTTTTTTGAACTAGGATTTTCCTAATACAAATTCAATTCAAAAGTTTTGGGCTAGGATTTTTCCTATTACTCTCATTCAAACACTTTAAAGAAGTATTTTTCCTGACACAAATATGTGAACTAGGGTTTTCCTAGCACTCTCATTCAAACTTGTCGAACAGTGATTTTCTGCTTACTACTGGCAAAAATGTGTTTTATCTGAACCAACTATAAAAATTGGGGGAAATGACACCACTCACGTAGGATGCTCAATCCCCAGGTTTAATGAATATTCTCGTTTCTAGGTACCTTTTGGCTATTATCAAGTTTTGATAAAATTTCTAGAAATAGTCCAAATTTGAACTACAAGTGTGTTGTAGTTTTGTCCTAAAAATTTCAAAAAATCATTTTAAGGTATCCAGCTAGGATTGTATGTAGTATATGCAATGAAATTTGAAATATTCAACCCTTTTATATGAATGATCATGCTGCCAGAAATTATGACCCCATTTTGGAGTCAACCAAAGAAAACGAAAAGAATGAACAAAGTGAAAAACTCGTGCATGCAGTCCTTTTATTTTTACTAGTTGCGATAAAACTAACCAGTTTGTAATATGATTTTTTTGAAGTGTCGTCAACTAGTGGGTGAACAATTACAAAAATAACCTCACAGAAAGAAAGAATTACAACTTAGTCTAGTACTTTGGCAGCCTAAAATGACCGTGGAAAACGCGATCGGATCCAAGCTCGCCGACGATGAACCACCTCCAGCCATGGCCACTCCTGCACCCGTCGGGGACTCAGCCACTTGGAAGAGCATGAGACGCTGTTCCAAGGTGCAAGTAGGTCTTCCGCTGCAAGAAGATGAATCTCGAGCAGCAGCTGCTGCCGAGGAAGGTGTGGCTAGCCTTCTGACCGAGGATAGCACCGGCGAAACAATACCGCCGCTAAGGAATCGCCATGAGGAGCACAGATTCCAGAAGCTTCCCACGCCATAGCCCGCCACAAAACTCCCTTCTTTCTCTCCCTTGCCGCCATTTTGTATTTGTCAGGTTCATTTTGTATTTATCACATGAGCCAACGGAAATCATTTTGATGAAAAAAAAGGCCGAAACAATCTCCGCACAAAAATATGTACTCCTCATTTTGATACTCCTTTTGTTTGGAAATCATTTTGATAAAAACCTGCCGAAATTATTTGAACTCAAGGGATGGAGTACAAATAATTCGCAGAATTATACTTGAACTCAAGGCCAAAATTATTTCTCCCGTGTGAGTTCAAACCAGAATTATTTGAACCCTTGAGTTCGGACGAGGAGGAGATAAACCCAGGTTTGACAGTTTAACCCCCGCGGGAGAACCAACCTCAGGTTGGGTGGTTAGGAGGGTGGTTGTACCCCCAGCCCACCAGAGTTCAAACCCCAGGTTTGACATCTGTGTGTCTCATAAATGCGGAATATTCTTTCAGTGGGAGGCGACGTTCCCGTCGACAGCGAGGCGCCTCTGGTGACTTCGTCAATTTCAAGATCCAATCCGCCGGCTCGGTCTTCCGAAGGTGCTCATAGGGGTAGGGTGTGCGTGTGTGCGTTCATAGGGGTGAGTGTATACGCGTGTATGTGAGCGCCTGCGTTTGTACTGTGTTTCTCAAAAAAAAAAAAAGTTTAACCCCCGCGGGTGGAGGATAACGAGGGTTTAAACCGTTTCTTCGGGACTACCATTCCCGTTCTCTTCTCCGGCTATCCGTCCATCCCCCAACGGCCCAACCTACCCGTTCCGCCTCCGTCATGGCCATGGCCACCACCGTACTCCTCTCTTCGCCTACGAATTCCGCGGCGCCTCAGCGCCACCACCCCATCCGCCGCCACCACATCCCTCTTCTCGGCCCGCGGTTACCCGCGCGAGGCCGAGGCGGCGGTTGCGGAGCTCCTGCGGGACCACGGCGTCTCGCCAGCCGACGCGGCTGCCATCGCCGCGCAGGCGCCGGGAGACGCCGCCATGCTGGTCGATGGCGTCAGGCAACTCGACTACCTCGGGCTCTGGGCGTCCTGGGATGCTGGGAGGGGCCCCGCGCGGGCGCCGAGATGGGCGCGCTCGTCTTCGGCAGGAAGGGGTACTTCATGGGGAGGAGCAGGCGCGCCGGCCGGGTGGTGCCGCTCGTCGAGAGCCTCGGTGTACGGCTCTCCTCCGCCAAGCTCATCGCGGCCAAGGGCCTCTCCGTGCTCATCCACAGGGCGAGAAACTGGTCCTATTTGTGTCCTGTAGAAACTTAATTTACTTGACTGTATGCTTGAAAATTCTTCCAACCTGCCCAATTAGGCCTTGTTTACTTCTGGGGTATTTATGGGTATGGGAGGGATTATTTCATATCCCGGGAAATCCCCACTAGTCCGTTTACTTCTCCAGTTTTAAACGAAATAATCTCGAGATATTCCCTCCCATCCCCATATTTTTTGCCTAAATCAAAAACTCTCCATCATAATAGTGTACTTTTGGCACTGGCGGATCTGCAGCTAGCCAAAGGGGTGCACATGATACCCCTTAGAAAAAATTTCCTTTGCATAATAGCATTTTTTTCACCGCACATGCACCCCCTAAAAAAGTTATTAATCTGCTTTGGCACCCTCTAGGCACCCTGGTTGCAAATGTTGTAGCTCCGCCACTGAATTTTTGGGGAAGGGTATTTGAGGGGATTGGGTGAACACCAAATCCCCTCCCATCCCCATACTTGTTGGGAACAAAAATACGAGAGAAGTAAACAAGGCCTCAAGGAGGTCCATCACCCCTTATTAGATGTCTTTTGGAGATTATTTTAATCTAGCTAATTAGAAACGGAAACTCAAAGTGATAAGGAAAATAATTGCCTGGACAGTGTTGGAGTACTTAGCTACAAGCCTGCAACACAGATCATCAACCTTCTAGTCTCCCACAGAACTTGAGCTCAATAATGCTACTTCTCTGCTTATTCGTTCCGCCTTTTTTTTGTCTATAACACGAGCGACACAACCCCAGGTTCCACTTATTCAGATATAACAGAACATTGTAGAAAGTCTGCGCTGCATTTGCCACCCGCGGCGCCACCAACAAGCACCATTATTCGAGCCTGTTTGATAAAATTCGAACTATTTGGTGGAACCATTTACTGCTAGTCAAATCATTATAGTGTAGAAATTTTTGTTTGCACTAGTAAATGGTGGTGTCACTCATCTGTAATATTGTGACAGTATGGATTATGACTGTGGTAGATACCGTTAATTCTGCAATTATAAGCGCCATCTTCTGTTCAGTAGGTTGATGTTTACCTTGTGGTTTATTCATGTATAGGTTAAGTTCTTGAAAGAGGTGTTATTTTCAAGCAGTGGTTATGAAACTCTAATCAGACGGAATGCTAACGCTCCAAAATACATTATCATTTTTCCAGAAAGTATGTCTCGGAGCCCCGTTATGGCCCCTCATAAAAGTTCCACTGTGGTATATATCTCGAAATTTAATTTTAAATAATTGCAGATGGAGGCCAGGTCTGGTGGTCTGAGCATATGTTTGCACAAGGGGTTCTGTCCTTTCCCTATCTCATTGAATCGTTTCCAATGCATCTTCTCTGCTCAGAGTCAGAGGAAAATCATCTGAAGCCATTAGTTGATTTTCCTGGCTGCATTGGAATTCCGAAGCCAAAGATTGCATCAGTTCTGCTGTCATCCTCCTATCATCCTTTCTGATATTGCAGGGAGAAGGTATAGTAAAAGTACATGATTCTCAACTGAAACCTTATGTTTGTGATAACTTCTGGACCCTGCAATATTGGTATATCTCTAGACAATAAGTTTAATAATGTAATGTTATCCTATATGAAAATCTTGTACGCTGGCATTGGACAAGAATATATTGGTAAGATGTTGCTGAAGTATCCGTGGATTCTTTCGACAAGTGTCATTGAAAACTACGCGCATATGCCTGTTTTTTAAAAGAAAACAGGTAATTTTTCCTGCTATAACAAACATGGATTTAGATCCTATTGTACGCTGTGTTTGTTTGTAGTTGAACATAATTGGAAAATGTGTTAGTAAATCTGGTTTATTTTTTTGTTTCAGATTTCCTGTACAGTCTTCGGTATTGCTGTGAAAAGTTGGTCTCATATTCTAGGTTGTTCAACAAGAAGAATGAACTCAATTCTGATGCTGTTTGATGATCTAGGCGTCAGCAAGAAAATGTTGGTGCCAGTTCCTACATCAAGTCCACAGTTGCTGATGAGAAAACCAATTGAAATTCTGCAGGTGCATAGATATTCATAAGCTTGGCTTTCCACAACCACTGTTAGTGATGGAAAATCTATTTACTCAGTCTTAGCTCTCCTTTCCGTGTTTTGGAAATAGTAACCAGTTGTCACTAAAAAGGGATATTTTGTTAGACACTATTATAGCCGTTCCATTAAGGTTCCATGGGTAACAGATTTCATCATTATCTTCTTGAGTTTTGCAAGTTCACATTGTTACCCAATTAATCGAGATAAATTTCCTAGGATTGGAACTTAGGAGGCATGAATGCGGTGGCCAACCTCACTATCTGATATACGTCTATTGCATACCTTCATGTCGGTCTGCAACAGTATCCACGGAGCAACAGTCTTTTAGTCACATGGAGATCCAAAATTGGGGATGATCTTCATTCATTTGCCTTTCACCCGTGTCTATATCCTCTAATAACTGATATCTTGTTGGTACTAATTCGTTTTCCTATTGTCTCAGGTTGTTAACTTTTTTGATGATATGTTTTTTGAACTTTTGATAAGAAAGCAGTAGCAAAGATCGCGTGTAGATCTCTAGAAATAATATGCTTCCGATGTGGACAATACCCTCAAGAAGAAAATAGATTTCTATTGACTTAGGTGTTTCTGAGTGTCATCATCATTAGGAAGTATCCAGAGCTTTTGTTGTTGGACATAAATGCACATTGCTCCCCAGGTTTTACTACAAAGGTTTAGTCAACGCAGTTGATATGTGTTTACTTCTTGCAGACTTGTAAATGTCTTTATCTCGCTGCTCCTCTAGATACTACTAGGTACCCTTCACCAGATATAATCCTTACAACTCAAGTCCTGCGCAGCTAACATGTATTTTTCTAGTGCCTTTCTAGATGGGTTTTACCTAAATTTGGGCCAACTTTATACGAGTCTTGCAAATAAATACATGGCACTATGTGAAACGTACCTAACAGTTCAAGAACTTTACCCAACCATAACTGTTCTGGCTATCCACTTCTCATCAATCCTTGCTGGTGAAGACCTGCTATTGAAACTACTAGCGAAGAAAGTGTGCCACCAGTAAATTACTATTTGTAAAGCATTTGAAAGCTTTTTACAAGATAGGATTAATTGCTTGTATGGTCTGATTGTAGTCATAGCCTAATCTACTTTGGAGTCAATCTCTTATTCATGGTACTCAATTTCTGGTTTTACTGTTTGTTGTTTAGCTTAAGTCTAATAACGTTATTTTCACTAGTCAAAGATATACACTAATATGCTGTCTTAACTCTTTCAACGCTGCTCAATGATCTCAAGATTCTCCCCACTTCTGGGTTACAGTATCGAGCTTGCTATGAAACCAAAGGTTGAGTTTCTATTACGAACCATGAAGAAGACTCTGAAAGCGATTGTGGAAAATCCAAGGTACTTCAGATAGTCTCTGGAGGAGAAGATAAAACCATGGTTTTGGGTAATTAAGGGAAGAAAAATAGACTGCAGTCTGGCAGACATGTTTTCAGAAAACGGTGAGGTTTTTGCTGAAGAGTACTTGAGAATAGAAACATTGCATGTGGCACATTCTCTACAATCAAGCAAAGGTGGTTAATCTCTGGACTTATATCACGAGCTAACCATGTTACAATGCCTGATTATATAGCTTTAAAATGTTTTCCAGATGGGAGGCCACTTCTCCGGTGTTCAGCATTCAGAAGGTAACGCACTAGTTACCTCATGAAACAGGATTAGCGTGCGTTCTCTGCAGCAAGGGACAATGTGTATGGGCTCTTAGAGATATTGTTTGGCACTTTATCTGTGGCATCAATGGTGACGCTACTGCAGGATTCACAAGTTTGGCAAGAGCTGCTGATACAGTGAGTGCAAGGGGTGGCCTTCAGTTCCTGAGTCTGGCGCTATGGTGGCGGTTCACCGGCGCGGTCCTGGTGTCATGGTCTCAGTTTTGGGGATGCCAGGCAGCTACTGTGAAGCGGGTTCGAGGCCCTATGCTCCGCTTCTTCGCCATTTATGGCTGGAGTCTGGGTGAGGGGAGTTTCATGTCGTTGTTGTGGTAGGTTGGTTGATGAGACGGGCGTGTTCTTTATTTTCTTGGCCTGGCCGCTAACGGGTGCACTAGACATACTGTAATTACATTGTAATTGTTGGTCGCTTGCACTATCTAGCGCTTTTGTAACGGAAATGACACGTTTCATGAAACTGGTTGTTACTTCGGAGAAAATAAAAGGGACAAATGTGCTTCTTGTCAATGCATAATTCAGAAGAGATGGAGATCGTGAAGTGGATTTGCCTACAGATGGCTGTTCTATCAGTTTTTGATTTCACTGGAACTCCTTGTTGTGCATCACCAAACTCAAGGGACATGGGTATTGGTGATGTAGAGCCAGAGAAGAGCAGCAAGGAGGACAGTGCAGGTTCAGAAAAGAATGCAGAGATTTAACTTATGAAACTTTGTAATAAAACAGTTATGTGCATCAATTGATGCAGATGTAGGGGCTAAGCTCCCCATTTCGAAAAATAAAAGAGAAGAATGCGGAGATGGGTGATGCTGGGAGTGCCCAGGACAATGGCGAAGAGAGCAGGTAGGACTGGGACACTTGGGCTATGGACTGATGAAAGTGGCAGTTATTACTCTACATACTTGTTGACGACGGAGCGAAGCCACGTGGCAGGTGATGTGTTGATTAGGTTTTTGGAAAACCGAAGCATGAATAATGGCGGAGGTTTCTATCTTTCCTTTCCTGGAGACTCCAGGGAGCGATTCCTGTGCTGTCTTCAGTTCCTCTGTTTTAGTATATTTGTCGCAGAGAACCTTGTATTGTTTAGCTGTACTGTTAAAACTGTTTGTAGATACAGAGCTGAGTCGACGGAATTTGTCACTTTACTGTATCACCTTCTCAGGGTTATTTATATACTCCAGCGTTTAGTCCAGCTATTTTTCACGTTGCTGAAGCATAACATGGAAGCAGGGAACACAACACACTGGAAAATTTTGTCACATGGAGACATCCCAATCAGCAATAGAACATATTTTGTTTCTGAGCTAAGCTTGCCCATTCTCCACATTTGTTTTTCCAGCAATTCTCCATTGCTTCTCTTCTAGGAACACAATGCTTACCATGCGTTTTTCTGAAAAGGTAGCAGCACGCACTCTCCGTTTCCAGGCTGACCTGAACCTGATGGCCTTGCCAGGAATGACAAAACTCATGTGCATCTGCTATGATCTTGAAACAGACACAAAGAATGCAGCTGATCTTTGATATTAACTTTAGATAATGAGGTTCATGCTATAGTCCATTCACGCACCTCACAACATTTTGAGCCATGTCTGCACCACACAGCATTTTGACTAAGAAGACAAGTTCTACTCCCAGTCCCGGCTGAAGCAGCAAATGAACCATTCATGCATGTCTCCCATGGAGAAAAATTCATCAACAAGAAATAAGGTACTCAACAAGAAATAATCAGAAATGGTCTAGGAGGAGAATATGGGTAGTATTTCCCCACAGAAAGTCGTCTTACAACACAAATTGTTCACCAGTGAGCTACTCAGTTCTCTCTTCTCATGGCAGGGTATAAGAGAGTTAATTAAAACCACACAGAGCACAGATGGACAGCACGCTACACACTCGTGAGCTACAGGTCTATCTCCGACTTGCGGATCACATAGACCATCATCTTGAGACTCGTGTTGTTACCATCTGCTCGTTTGAAGAGGCAGATGTCGCCCAGCTCCAGGCCGTTCTGCTGGGAAAACTCCTTCCAGCCTATGCAAATCCGCCTCTGGTTGTTTCTCATAACACGCAACGTAGCGTCCCACAGCTTCGTCTTCCCTTCCACCTCAAGGACGAGAGCTTGTTTCATGCCTGGGAGACGCGCCGCCGAAGCATATTCCATGCAGAAAGCCTATTCAAAAGGTGCACAAGTGTCAGGTTCTTGAATTTCAGATAGATGATTAATTCAGTAGAAACAGTTCTCATACTTCCAGTTGTATATAAAGAAGTGTAAACTCACCATTTCGCATGCCATCATGCCAATACGATAAACATTGGATGTGGTCATCACTTTCACATAAATAGGAAGCTCAGATCGAATTGCATGGACTTTCTCCTCAACTTTCCTCTCCACTTGCAAAGCTAGAGTTGCCCCCTGGGCTAAAATGTATGACCGCTGGGAAGGCCCCCCAAGATTTGTGGAACGAGGTTCCGAAACGACTCCAAGATTCGCCGGTGCTTGATGATGCGGCTTGCGATCTTCGTATCCTGTACAATACTTTCTTTGGGTGAGCATAGAATGAACAGAATTTAGGTGAAATATGGTACAATAAAAAAATATGCATAGACAACAAGAATAGAATGGACCTGATTCAGTAGAAGGGGAGGATGTTGAATTCATCTTCTGAGCTTTCGCAGAACTACGTGTCACCCACTTTTGCACCCTGCAAGATTCTCTCATGCCTTTTCTCACGATGTCATCGTCATCAGAACTGCTCAATTCAATAACTTCATGAGGGGGTGGATCAACAATGTGAACAGAATCTCCAGACATTTCTTTGGTACTAGAAGAATTTTCTGCTGCATGAGGAGGTGGATCAACACTGTGAAAAGAATCTCCAGACGTTTCTTTGGTACTGGAAGAATTTCCCATGACAAAACTTGAAGAGGTCTTTTTTTCAAGTATCCGACCGGTATGGTGCTTTGTGATTCGTGCTAATTTTTCTTCAATTTCTTATCTATTTTTCCAAGATATGATATATATGCGATATTTTTCAGATATAAATAAAAATGTAATAAAATTTTATTATTTTAACCATATTATACATAAATTCCACACATATTTGAGTCGTTATAGTTAATTTTCATCTACAGTATTCTAAATCCTGGTTTATACAAAAAAAAAATACGAGATTTTACAAAAATTTCTTGTAGATTTCAGAGAAGTATCGTGTGGATATGATATACACCAGATATATGCAGGGGACCTAGAGCTGAAGCGATGGATCTGTATCCGGTAGGAACCGGCTACGTTAGAAAAGACTTTCCCGTAAGACTCCCAGGTCTGTAACATCACTCAGGAAACCAGAGGACAACCCCCTTTGCCTGTAACAAACACCATAAACTTAACACTAAAAAGAGGCCTGACCAAAAGGTCTATACGTGGAAAGATAAAGTATCTTCCTGAACATAGGAACTAGAAACTGAACCAGGTTCCTTTTCCAGGATGACCGAACTCATCTAACAAGATACGAAATCATGTTTTCTTTCCATCTTTCTCATGCGTAGAAATGAATTATATCAGATCAAAGGTACTGGCCTGTTGTTGGAAAGCCTTAGTTGAGACTGAGTTTTGACAAGGGTAGTGCTATACTGCTATATAAGGTAGGATAAGGTAGCTCATTGCTGCCAGTATTCTGGACCAAATTGACTAAAGGTACTGGGCTGTTGTTGGAAAGCCTTAGTTGAGACTGAGTTTTGACATGGGTAGTGCTATAAGCCTGTAGTATAAGGTAGCTCATTGCTGCCAGCATTCTGGACCAAATTGACCAATTTTCCAAAACACAAAATCCGACCAAATTGACTAAATAGGTGTGTTTTTCTCTAAAAGGAAAAAAGTTTCTTTTCCAGATAGGAAGCTTCTGGTCTTTGAGTTCAGTCTCGAGCGTCATCTTTCCAAAGGTTTTACCAAAAAAAAAACAGGGGAAATTAACAATTTGAAGAGCTTCAGTTGCAATCATGCTTGCAAGAGTAGTAAATAGTGTTTTCATGCATAAATAGAGTGCTTTCCTGCTACCCTTTTATATGTTGTGAAATAATTTTTAGGAAAATACCCTGAAACAATTCTGTCATCTATGTGCCATCTATTCCACATAAATTTTATTATCACGCACATAGCTAAGAACGAAATTAGTATTGGAAAATAAATACCCAAGCGCAACCCTTTAATCAAGAAGGGGTTGGTCGGAAGCAGCATCTCTCGCTGTCTCTAGTAACATTTTTTCAGTGAGATTTTGAACACCCTAAAAAAACCCCAAAACCTTTTCCAGGAGCAGCACCGGAAGCAAGGGTGGTTTGGAAGAAACGGATCAATGCGGGAGGAAAGGGGCCGGGCTAGCTCTCACCAAGCTGTCTCTGCAACCGTCGGAGGCCACGACGCGGAGCTGCTTCCCGCCGTCGCTCTTGTGGTTAGCTAGGTCTCTCCACATCGCGCAAACCTCGCAACGGCCGTCGTCGTCCATCTCACAGCCTCCTCCGCAGCGGCCACCGCCGCCGCCCCCTGATGATTGTCTCAGCGACCAGACCACAAATAGCGGTCAGAAATCAAGAAAAGGAGACGGTTTTTCTCCCAGTACATGGGAGCGAAGTGACCAAGGTGAACCCTTGCCTAGGAATCAAGAAGGATCTAGGTCGTGGTTACCTGGGTTAGAGCCGTCCATCGATCGCCGCCGCACGCGTCAGTGCCCGGTCCGCCGCTGCCGCCCGCGTCGCCGTGGAGAGTGGAGTGGGGAGTGGGAGGGGAAAGAGCCTGTAAACCCAACGTGGTTTCTTTGATGGTTTTGGGCAAGGTGATGGGTAAAGTTGCTAGGCTCCCATGCCGGAAGAGGAAATGTTGCAGCCCGACTAGCTCGTGACCAGTGAACGAGTTAATTTGTGCTGCCACTCTCTCATCAATTATTCACCCACCGTGGGAGGGGGTACATAGGCGCAGCCGCAGACCTCACTTGGTGGAGGTGCCCTTACAATGGCAGGTCAGTAGGTGATGGGATGCACAACAATTGATGGATAAAGGATATGAACACGTTTTCACGCAACATCTTCCAATCGAGCTTAAACCAATCTCTCCATTTAACCTTGTCCACCTCATGCTCTACAGACCCACACTCGAGGTGAGTGTGTCCTAAGAAACCACGTGCACCCAAAAAAAAAAGGCACCTTCTCATACTGAATTTGTAGAATTCTCTCTGTCCACCACTTCAAACCGTGACAACACGGCCCAAATGTTTCATGACATCAATCTTTACTCAAACACGCACGAAGTTACAAATGTCGGGTACTTCAGTTTCTACCCCCCGAACTTCGCCAAATTTTGTCTTCATAAGATTAGTAGTCAGAGCTTTATTCATGTAGCCTACCAATAGTTTATGGATTTGAATCCAAACAGCGATCGAGTTCTAATATATGGAGTACGGGGAGATCAAGCCATCATGCTTTTTAATTATAACAACATGTTAAGACAAAATATCCAGGGCTCTCCTTGTTCTGCCTTGAGACGATCTCCAAGATGGAGACACTGGATGCTCATGCTTCCATAGACCACCAAATCTCAAAAGAGTGTAAACCCGGAGAGATATCGTGTCATTTTTTACTCTCAGTCACCCTACCTTTGGTTCCAAACATATACTATCATTTAATCTTAGCCGCCCTTGTGTTTCACTCATGAAAGCATTTCAGCCTTGGGATCTATGGAAGCACAAGCCAACACTGGATAGTGAATAGGTTCTCTTACAAAGGTTGAAATTTCACCTCTTTCGCAGGGCTACACGCAATTCGTGTTGGAGATATGCCCAAGAGGCAATAATAAAATGGTTATTATAATATATCTTTGTGTTTATGATAATGATTACATACCATGCTATAATTGTATTAACTGAAACATTGATACATGTGTGTTATGTGAACAACAAGGAGTCCCTAGTAAGCCTCTTAACTAGCTTGTTGATTAATAGATGATTAGTTTCATAATCATGAACATTGGATGTTATTAATAACAAGGTTATATCATTATATGAATGATGTAATGGACACACCCAATTAAGCGTAGCATAAGATCACGTCATTAAGTTATTTGCTATAAGCTTTCGATACATAGTTACCTAGTCCTTTCGACCATGAGATCATGTAAATCACTTATACCGGAAAGGTACTTTGATTACGTCAAACGCCACTGCGTAAATGGGTGGTTATAAAGGTGGGATTAAGTATCCGGAAAGTATGAGTTGAGGCATATGGATCAACAGTGGGATTTGTCCATCCCGATGACGGATAGATATACTCTGGGCCCTCTTGGTGGAATCTCGTCTAAATAGCTTGCAAGCATATGAATGGTTCATAAGAGACCACATACCACGGTACGAGTAAAGAGTACTTGTCAGGAGACGAGGTTGAACAAGGTATAGAGATACCGATGATCAAACCTCGGACAGGTAAAATATCGCGTGACAAAGGGAATTGGTATCGTATGTGAATGGTTCATTCGATCACTAAAGTCATCGTTGAATATGTGGGAGCCATTATGGATCTCCAGATCCCGCTATTGGTTATTGGTCGGAGAGAAGTCTCAACCATGTTGTGGTGACCCGGCATACCACTGCATGGTGTAGTATGCAAGTCTGATATAACACCAATGAAACACCGTTTCACTCGTATTATATCGCTCAGAGTGGTACAACAGAAACATATGCGGGTCCACGGCATGTCTATAGAATTACAACACAGACTCTTTACAAAAGATCCACACAGCCTCCTACTTTACAATCAAATAAACTCCAGAAGAACGACTCGTAGTCTAATCCTAACACGATCTCTATTTGTAGAGTATTTAACTAGCTACTGAGGCTATCAATAGATTCTAGCTAAATAGGAACTAAGTTTAGGAAGCTAGTTCCTTTCTAATGCTAATCTAGGTTTCTCCTTGTTGGATGTGGTATCTGACTCCTCTGATAGGTCCTGTTTCTTGAAGTACTTGTTGACTCCTCGGCCTTCGAGTTGCACTCGTAGATCCTCCTTCGATGCCTCCATATCTAAGCAGGGGATTTAAGAGTGGGATGAGTACGAGCGTACTCAACAAGTTCATTATAGGAAAGAGGTGTTTAATGCACTAGCTACGGCATTAGACCGGAAAGTCTAATACCAATGCAAGTTTTCATAACCATTTCTTCAAAAGGTTGCTTTTATTCGGAAGAACTATGTCCGTCGGCCTTCGCCGGTTTACTAGAACTTCATGGAGCTCCTTTCCGGCAGCGTTCGCAGCTCCATATCCCGGAACGGGGAGTGACGAGTCACGGTTCATTACACTCGCAGAGGTGTGTTGCTTTACCCATAAGAGATCTTAACCTTGGTGCCAACCGGGAATGACCCGTCCACACTTCCTATGGTGTGAGGCCCGGTATAAGGTCTAGCCAATCATGTTCCTCCGCTACCTCGAACACCCACCCGTTGTTGCATACCCCGACCCTGGGTCCTCGCCGGTCCCATTATTCCCACTCACGGGTGGACCCCGACCACGACAACAGCTTTGGGACTCGTTAACCAAACTCCTTCGCCGGTAGCCGCAACCCATCATAGACCACATTACCGTGGGGAATTAGAAGGGGATCCCCACCCTCAAGTTGTTCCGCAAGCCGCAACCGCTACGGTAAGCACCTGCTATACCGTGGGGAATTAGAAGGGGCTCCCCACCCTCAAGTTGCTCCGCAAGACACAACTCGCTACGGTAAGCGCATCCGTTGATGAACGAGAGGTGGAAACACTTTTGACTACTCCGTCCCACTCCGGATCTTATGGTTAACACGGGTATTACGGCACAAGAATCACTGACGACATTTGTTGCTTAATCCTAGATGGATATTAACCCTTGCAATGGAACCTCCACCATATCAACACAATCCATGGTTCCATTGCCCACCACATAGTCATATTCATAGTTATGAAAGTAGTGGTTTTGGTTTTTATGCAATAGTGATAACCATAGTACTTTGCAAGTAATTTGATAGAGATACTCAAATGACATGAGCAAGCGATGAACTTGCCTTTCTTGACTGCAAGATTATGCAGGCAAGGTCTTCGATACGCAATAACTCCAAACTCTGAAATAGCATCATCGTCCGGTAAGGACGATGTTTAAAAGATTGGCAAGGATGCAATAATGCATAAGTATGAGATGCAATCGCTCTAAGCGTGACCTAACCTCGATGATTTAGGATCAGTGAGTTGTAATGATTGATTCAGGGTGTGTTGCACTTTTAGAGTGATTCACATACAAGGTTCTTATTCAGGTGTGATTTACTTGGTATTATAAACAGGTAGATGATAAAGCATAATAATCAATTGAGCACACAAAGAATGACAATTGGCATAATGTTATCAAGTAAAGAACAGTGGTCAATTTTTGTACTATATGGCATGGTTAATGATTAATTATCATATACTTCAAAAGAATAACTTTTGAAGAACATGTACTTTGATAAAAAAAAAGTATGGTAATTAAGTTTGTGGGTTGCTATAATTTATTCTGGTTCTAAGTAGTTTCTGGAGTAAGTATAAGATGGATTACAACATAGTTGGTTTCATCAACACCTAGGGTTGGTAAGGTTGAGTTAAGCCTAGGCATCCTAAGCAATTATTCCTACAAGGGTGCTATCAGGACTGTTTCATCTTATTGGTGATGGCTAGCTAGGGTTTATATTTCCTATAAGGCAGGGTTGATGATGATTCCTTATTTACTTCAAAAGAATAAATTTTGAAGAACATACTTCTTAAGTAATAAGAAGTATATTAATTAGGTTGAGGTTGTTTAGGCTTGCTATTTAATTCCCTAAGTGAAGAATAGTTGGTTCTTGAATGGGATGGTTCCTAAGTATTACACACTAGTAGAGTTTAGTGGAGTATGGTATGTAATGCAAAATAATAAGTATGATTGCTATTAGTATTCATCACAATGGTGTGATGCTAAGCATGAATGAATAAGGATGATGGTTTTAACAGTTGAAGCTAGGGTTTAAACTTGGTTGATCCTACTTGATCAACTAGGTTTAGTGGTATGCATACATGGAATACTAAATTGCTGGTGATAGGGTTCTACATTTTATGTGGACATAGGTATGTCTTTTAGTTGCTAATGATGGCTCTGTGATTTTAAATAAAATACAATGATCACCTGTTCAAACCTTGGGTTTAGGTTAGAAGCAAATTAGGGTTCACATGTAATAATGGGACTAGGGTTTGTGCATAATTGAATTAGGGTTTTAGGGTTCCACATAAAATTATGAGGTTATCACTTGGTTTAAAATGGAACTAGGGTTTCCTGATTACCCTGTAATTATTGGATTAATAACTTCATTAAAAAAAAGTTGAAGTTATTAATAAATTTGAAATAATAATATTGGATTTGACATTTTATTATTTTTAATGATTTAATAACTAAGGTAATTGTTATTTAGGGTTTAAATTCCAATAATAAAGATTTAATAAGTTCCAGATAAAGGAAATTAGTTTTAAAGTTTTCTTTATTTACTTTACTGGTTTTTATTTAATTTGTAGAGTTTTTCCTAATTTCTGAATTTTAATTGTATTTTGAATTAAAAGAAAAGGCTTAAATAACAAGTATTAAACAATTGAATTTTTATTAAAAATAAAAATTTCATTTTATATTTTTATTAGATAGAGTTTAGCTTTCTAAGAATTTTGATATATTATTTTCATTTTTCTGAGTTAATATGGATTTTATATAATTTTGCAAAGTTGCAGTAATTTTTTTGGAATTGAAATTTAAAAGGACATAACTAAACAAACCCGGCTGATGTACCCACAGGGGCACTGACCAGTGGGCCGTTGGCCAGGTCAGACGCCACGTTGGCGTGGACTAAGTCCAAATCAAGTTCATGTCCAGGGTGGTCACTGCCGGCGGAAATCCACGACGGCGCCGCCGATCCTGGGCATGTTTGGACGGGCAAGGGGTCTCTATCGAAACCGCACATCACGGGGAACCTCATCGATCCTAGCGTCGCTACCTAAAGGTCATCGGAGCATGGTCGCCGGCGAGGTGAAGCGGCGGAGCTTGCGGGTTCACGGTGAGGCGATGATTTAGGACGTAATTAAGCGGGCCGAGGGTGCTGAGAGATGCAGGAGCTCACCAGGAGCACAGAGCGCTTGGCGGCGAGGTGAATGAGGGTCGGTATCGCCGGAAATCATCGGCGCCGGTGTCGGGGAAGATGAGCTCGTCGGCGGGGATACAGGTTGCCCCGGCTCAATTCCTTTTGCACCTTGATCATGTCGAGTACGGCGGTCACGTGGGTGGTCACAACTTGGCCTGGGGAGGTCTCCATCGACGGCGATGGCCGGAGGCAGTACAGCTAGGGTTTCGGTATGGAGGGGAAAAATTGAGAGGAGGAAGAAACTCGGGAACGAGAGGTCGTCGCGAGCCTTTATACAACGCCAGGGCGTGCCTCGTCACGCCGTCGGTCGAGGAGGAGGTGCCACCGAGAGGGAGAAGAAGAGCACGTTGTCGTGCTGTCCTCCATGCCGAAGGAGAAGATGAGGACAGCCTCCTCTTCGTTTGTTTTCAACGAAGAGGTATGTGGGTCGCTAACTGGGTTGCGGCTTGGGCCGTTTTGAGGCTGCCGCTGTGCCGTGTGCTGGGCTCCTTCGGCTGGCAGGGTCCAGGTAAGTTTTTCCCTATTTTTCTTTTCTGTTTTTTTTATTTTCCTGTTTTATATTTATCCATTGAAATTCATATTTGGGTTTGGTTTACTTTTGCAGATCTTTCAATTATGCAAATTTCAATCAGGATTTAGTTTCCTGTCTTTCATACCAGTATTCTATTGGAATAATTATTTTAGATGAGATTATATTGCATATTAGTGACTTATTCAAAATAACCCTTAATCATGAATTTTATATGTTCCCTTTAATTCTCCTTTTGCTATGCAATCAATTCTGTTTAGAATTATGAGAGTGATACTTCCAACTCAAAGTATTTGAGGGATTGTTATTAAGACTTAGTTTCCATTTGGGAAGTGATCTCTTGTTTATTATTTGATGTGCATAATTATGTGTTAATAAATTGGAACATAAGGTTTACTCTATGGAAAATTCTAGGTTCCAATATTATTAACCTAATGACACATGGGTTGGAACTCAAATGTGGATTGGGTTTATAGTGATGATCACCCAAGTGGTATACAAACTAGGTTGAGATATAATTCTAGTTTGTAGATATGGGATAACATCATATTGCCCTTTGCTAGGTTTTAATTTTCCCTCTAAACCATGGTAATATGATTACTTAGTTCATATCTTATGTGCTTCTCTAATTACTAAGGATTTGAGAATTGGTTCCATCTTATTCCTATTAACTTCTTTTATATCCTTAATCTATTAAGAAAGTAATTAAAGTGTTATAGTTCTTTTTATAGTTAACTTTGGTCATATGAATGGATGATTTCTCACCATATTAAGTATGGAGTTTTACTCTAAGGTTTTCTTATGTTTCTTAGGTGAAAAAAAATAAGTGGAATGTAGATGTGGTAGGGTTCTACTTATGATCACAAAGTGGTTCACAAGTTAAGGTTAGGATATAAGCCTAGGGTTTAATTACTAGTGATCTCCCTATAGTCTCATATGGGAATGAGATCTACTTCTCCTAGTAGGGTTTAACTTATCCTCACATACCTCAAGAGCATGATCATGGATTAGGCATGATCAACTTGTTCTTAACATCTCTACCTCAAGTTCTTAGGGTTTAGGATCATCACTCAATTTATAATTATCCAGGTTTGGCTTGCTAAGGTATTTCGATGAATTTGGTTTCTCACTCCCAAGATCAAGTGTTGTCTTGATCAACTAAATATAGACTTTCTTTTATAGTTTCTTGAATAGGCATAGTTATGGTTGACTCAATAATTTATATCCCAGGAGAATGCCCGAGATATTATGTTAGGGTTCTACTTAATTAATGATGATATAATCATCTCGGTTGTATATATAGTTCTCTCCCTGAAATTCAAGTGTTGCCTCAACTAACTTGAGTGTAATACCATAGCTTGAGCTCTCTTATATAGGAATAGTTATTATATGGTGTATTCCTAATATCTCCTTAGGTGTCTAGGCTAAGGTTCCATTTGTCTAGCTTAGTTGGGTTGGTCTCTTACTTACCTTATCATTTCATGGATATGGTATTATTCCATGTGATATTAGGTTATCTCACCACCCCAAGGGAAATGGTTTGCAAGCTAATACTTTAGCTCAAGGTTGTTCTTGATTCTTAAGTATGTAAAGATAAAAATTAGTATCTATGGTTTCTCTCATTTGGAAAGACTTCAATACTAACCTAAGTTTAGGCTCCATAGAGAATGATGTGATCATCAACATCTATGTTTAACATAAATGGATTCTCTCTCTAGGGATTGTCTTGAATAATATCCTAGGGTTCTCTT
Source organism: Lolium rigidum (assembly GCF_022539505.1). NCBI lineage: Eukaryota > Viridiplantae > Streptophyta > Magnoliopsida > Poales > Poaceae > Lolium > Lolium rigidum. The sequence goes on from NC_061510.1 coordinate 333,882,613, forward strand.
GAAGATGATGATTTGAATACTTGGGTGTATATCCAAGGTTTAACTCAAGGTTTGTTATTGCTTCTCAATAATTAATAGAACTCTCATCTCTCTAGGTTTGATGCTTAATAATTTGGAATAGAGAAGAATTAGATTCCTTAGTTGGATCTCCTTGTCTTGTTTCCAAGATTAAAGTAGAATGGATATCAAATGGTTTATGATATGAGCATGGATTAGTTTAAGACATGGAGAAGATAAGTGAAGAATAGTTTCTCCAATTATGGTTACTTGATTTGCAATTGAATTGGTGTTCATAAGTGATGACAAGGATTTCCATATTATAATCTTTTATAAGATCAAGCAATTGATCATTGACTAAGGTTTTGTTGTGTTGAATATTAATTCCATCTGATCTAACCCCTTAGATCAAATCAAAACAAGGTTTTAACAAAGTCACATTGAGGTTTATAGCGCTTGACTTGATGAGCTACTTCAATTCCACCAAGGTCAAGTGAAACTTCAGTTACTGTGACTGTTTTACTTTAAAGCGCGAAAATTCCCCAGATTTTCTATGCATGAATGCAATGCACACATCTGTTTCCTCTATTTTTGTAACCCCATTACCTGGGATATTACACATGTCTACATAGTTCGCGAACCGTAGGGTGACACACTTAAGGTTTGATGTCGTTTAAGTAGATATGGAAATATGGAATGGAGTTCGAAGTTTTGTTCGGAGTCTCGGATGGGATCCAGGACATCACGAGGAGGTCCGGAATGGTCCGGAGAATAAGATTCATATATAGGAAATCATTTTCTAGGTTTAAAAATGATCCGGTATTTTCTCTGGAAGGTTCTAAAAGAGTCCGAAAGAAATCAACATGGAAGGTGGAGTCCCAGAGGGACTCCACCCACCTTGGCCGGCCAGCCTAAGGGAGGAGGAGTCCCAAGTGGACTCCTCCCCATGGTGGCCGGCCACCCCACCAAGGAAAGGGGGGAGTCCCACTTCTCCTAGGTTTGGTCATATCGAAGGTTTATGTTGGGGTCTTATTCGAAGACTTTTGACCTAATCCTTGGGGCTTCCACCTATATAAAGAGAGAAGGGAGGGGCTGGCCGGCCACTCTTGGCTCCACCTTGGCCGCACCCCTATGAGGGCCGGTGCCCAAGCCCCCTCTCCCCAAAACCCTAGCTACCTCTCCTCCACCACTTCTCCCGCATATGCTTAGCGAAGCTCCGCCGGAGATATCCATCGACACCGCCACCACGCCGTCGTGCTGTCGGGATTCCAAGGAGGATCTACTACTTCCGCTGCCCGCTGGAACGGGGAGAAGGACGTCGTCATCAACACCGAACGTGTGACCGAGTACGGAGGTGCCGCCCGATTGTGGCACCGTCAAGATCTTCTACGCGCTTTTGAAAGCGGCAAGTGATCGTCTACCGCAACAACGAGAGCCTCCTCTTGTAGGCTTTGGAAATCTTCAAGGGTTAGTCTCGTTCATCCCCTCGTTGCTACCGTCTTCTAGATTGCATCTTGGCTTGGATTCCGTTCTCGCGGCAGGAAATTTTTTGTTTTCTATGCTACGAATCCCTACAATTCGCACATGTTGATCGATCGTATGCGGATGGAAGTAAAAAAAATTGCAGGTAAAAAAAAAATCAGGTCTAGAACCGATCCAAACCATAGTTCTAGATTCTGTTCTTGCAAAATTTGCAAGACAGTGGCTAACCTTATTCTACGACCGATCCACTTTTACAAAGGATACATTTCTAGTGTCATTAGCTAGTAGTTTGATTTCAGAGATAATACACCTGATGGAGGAGCGGTCTTGAGACCCGTCGTTAATCGCCGTGATGAGGCCAACACAGTCTATCCGTGTATGAACTCTCGCATGGCATCTACTTGATGCCTCTTTCAAAATATGAGATTCATCCTCGGAAATCAGATCATTGGCCTCGCCTTCCTCAATACCCAAGCGCTGAAGTATGTCATCGAGTGCCTCAGATTTCTTCTTCTACAATCCACTGGCATGATCTACAAAACTTGAAGCTAAAATCGCGGACATGACTGAACCTTGCAGTTCAAACCCTAGCGGGGATTAGGCGATGAGATCAACTTACTCAAGAGAAGTAATCCCAAAGTTTTTGTTCTGATGTCCTAGAAAACACAAGAGAGAGACCCTAACCGAAAAACAAAATGATTTCCCAGCTGAACAAATTTGGGCAAAGGAGAAAAGAAACTCTAGTCACATGCAGTCACCTTCGAGAGCTAGGTCTTGTTTTTTCAAAATGTTAGTACTCCCTTCGGTTCATATTAATTGACTCTATATGGATGTATCTAGACACATTTTAGTTCTAGATACATCCATATGGAAGTCAATTAGTATGGATCGGAGGGAGTATTAATATTTATTTTTTCAGAATGGCGTCTGAATTTTTTATTTATAAGAATCATGCTTTTTAATGTAATTTTAAGAATCATTTGTGTGTTTCGCAAATAAAAAAAGAATCATGTGTGTGTTAAATATACCTTTCCCATTATTTTAGCACCCATATGGGCCTTTTGTGTCCAGCCCAGTATTACAACCTGCGCTTCATCACTTCACAATGTTCGCACTCAAACTCAGGGACTTTATGGTCAAAAAAAAAAAAAACTCAGGGACTCAGATCTCAAGTCCACCGTTTCCTCAAAAAAAAGAAAAAAAAGGTCTCAAGTCCACCACACACACCACTGACTAGGGCGAGATGACAGCCAGCTTCAGCCGCCGCCGCCGCCGCCGCCCCCGCTCGCCGGCGGCAGCCTCGCTTCTCTAGGCACTAGATCCATTCGAGTCCACCAATCCCGCATCTTTTTCCACAAAATCAGTGAGTAGGGCGAGATGAGCACGCTCTGCTGCCGTCCCCGTTCGCCGGCGGCGAAGACGCCGCTGGAAGACGACGACCTCCTCTCCGAGATCCTCCTTCGCCTCCCGCCGCAGCCCTCCTCCCTCCCCCGCGCGTCCCTCGTCTGCAAGCGCTGGCACAGCCTCGCCTCCGACCGCGGCTTCTCCCGCCGCTTCCGCATCCACCACCGCCGCAAACCTCCCCTCCTCGGCTTCTTCCACGGGCTGTACGCCTACTTCGAACCTACTCTGGAGGCCCCCAATCGTGTCCCGCCTGGCCGCTTCACCTTGCCGCACGGCGACCGCTTCCGGCCCCTTGGAAGCCGCCATGGTCTCGTACTAATCTTCGACCTGACGGTGCTCCGTTTCCTTGTGTGTGACCCCGTCACCGGCGACCAGCACCGCATCGCCATTCCCCCGGGGCTTGAAGCACGTGCAGAGGATCTAATGATCAACGGGGCGGTGTTTTGCAACGGCGGAGATGCCCACTTCCAGGTGGTCTTGACAACGGCAGACAACCACGACAAACAACACAGACAAGCGCTCTCCTGTGTTTACTCGTCGGAGACCGGCTTATGGGGCGAGCTCATCTCAACACCGCTTCCGTGCGAGGTTCCTAGGATTGGCTATCTTCCCACCCTACCCACCTTGGTTTTTCCTGGTAAACCTGCTGTGGTTTCTGGGAATTCCATTTACTGGATGCTTACTGGAAATTTTGATGGAATTCTTGAGTTTGATTTGGAAAAGCAAAGCCTAGCTGTGATACGGGTGCCAGTGCATCTGCTTGAAATAAACGAATTCTGGATTGTGCGGGCAGAGGGTGGTGGCCTTGGTTTACTCTTCCTCACAGGAAGCAGCATCCAATTGTGGAAGAGGAAGACTGATCATGATGGTGTCGCTACATGGACGCTTGGAAGAACTATTAAACTGCATAAGCCACTTTCCCTGAAGTCAGCAATAATGCTAGGTTATGCCGAGGAAAATAATGTGGTGTACCTGTGGGCACGTGGCGATGTATTTATGGTCCATCTTGAGTCATTGCACTCCAAGAAGCTATTTGAAACCAAATGCCCCTCTCATTATCATCCATTTGAAAGTGTCTACACTGCAGGTAATAGCACACCTTCACATATCTGTTACAACAAAAACAAGTTAATTTCCAATAACTGCTTGACGGTTCTCATCCTTTCGTGTTCAGTTAACAATTTTAAGTAGTGTTGTATCACTTGTTTCTAATGCTGCTTGGTGACCTCTTCAACATATAGCAATATTGTTTCCGCACTATCTATGATTTAGGGGGAAAAAATCTGTTAGTGCCATCTAGTTTTTCTTTTTTGCCCGGTAGGCAGGGGTGGTAATGAGTCTACCGTTAGGTTTGTTTCTGTAATCTTTTGTTGTTCAAAACAGATCTAGCAAACTGTCTTTATCATTTTATTGTATGAATATCCATATAATCAAACAATAAACACCAAGATTAACAGATTATTTCTATAACATTGAACTAAATTTCCCTCTTGCATTCCTATTCACATATGCAAGAAGCGAATAATTTGAAATGGTGGATTTAGTGCATAGCTGCGGTGGAGTTTTTTCACAAGATAAGATAGATAATATTTGGAAGTTGAAGACAACTACATGAAAACTAGCTTGAACCAATTGAACTGTCGAATAGGTTGCTCAATAGGTATTTGGAAGCTTTTAGCTATTTTTATTTCTTTCATTCAATATTTATAATCTCTTCTAATCTTGCTAATAGTATTAAACCCATAATGATGAACTTCTCTGAATTTACAAATATTGCTCATTTTAGCACTTTACGAGAGTAATACTGCAAGTGGCAAGTCCATTTATACCTGGGAAAACTAATATGTGGTGTTCATATCTGTTTTTGCGGTAAATCTGTTTGAAGCTAATCTAAATCAGAATACTGATGATCATGTTTGCGCTATGCTTTATTAATATGATTTTATTCTTATTTTTTTGGGTATGGCGTGGAACGAGCTTGTAATTCTGGATAACTTGTCTCTCACTGAGCAGCTAAATGTCTAAGTGCACATGCTCTTCATTGTACAATATTAGTCAGTATATACTGTTCTTAAAATATTCTTTAAATTTGACCATATGTGTTGTTTTGTTTGTCTTTGTGTAATGTTCTACAACACGTGTTTTTTTCCTTTGAATTAAAGCTGCGAGTTTACTTAAATATCTCATTGATGCCTCCCTCATATATCTCCTCATTGGTTTGATATTGGTTGTTACTTGTTTGACTTCTTATGATTGAAGAAACGGGCATTGGTGATGGACATGATGCAGCTGATCTTGTGCACCATACATAAGATGATTGTCTGATTAAATATGCTGTTGACCGTAAAATTGAGCAGGTATGCTTATCTTCTGTATGTACGTTGAGACATCTGAACAATATGTATTGCCTTACTTTTTTTACTGCCATTTCTCAAGTACCAAATTTCAATAGACCAATGTAAGATTCATCTCTTTGATTGGCTGTTCACCTGGCCAACCCCTCTTTTTTGACCGCGCATGTGGCCGCCTCTTTGCTTTGATGGTAGGCTGCATCTTGGATCTTGCCTTCACTCCTTACTTCCTCATCCCTTTCTCAGCAGCTCTCTATTCTCTTTCTTATGCCTTTAACCACATGCCTTCTCTTTTATTTGCTGAAATTCTACCCCATCTCTACTGGATGTGCACTTTCCCTTGCATTTCCGTTCCATCTAGCTGCCTTGTTTTCAGTTTATTCCATCCTTAGTACTCCCCCGGTTCATTCTGGTAATGTGGTTTCTTCTCTCTGAAGACTCATGACTCAGGATCCCTTTTCGTGTATATGTCAAGTGGTAGCATAATGAAATGCATCTTCTTTCATGTTATTTATGGAAGTTTTTTGTTTGTTTAATCTCTACCAGTTGCTACATGCCTTTTTTAGTTTTTCATGTTTATATGGATCTAACAAGTCCTAGTGTGATTTAAATGTAGTTATCTCTACGGAAGTACTAGTTGTTAACTGATAATGCATGTGCATGAGCATTTGCTTCATAGGTCCTTTACTAAAACAGGATAACTATGCTGTTTCAAATTCCTTTTTTTTTATCATTACGGTACGTAGTGAATTGATGATTGTCCCAATACTCGAAGAGCACGCTTTCATTGAACGGTTATATTACTATTTACCTTTTTTGGTTGCAGCGATTGCAGCTTTATTTGATGATTATTCTAGTGCTAGGCAGTATGCTTAAATATTTTCTTAGCATATTTGTCAGTCTCTATCTAATTTGCATACATAATTGGATAGTATCCGCTATTCCCACTGTAATTCTGTATAGGATTACAGGGGGGGCTTATATTCCCATACAGAGATAGTAACATGATTTGTCTGCTCCAAACTATATGTAACCATGCTTTGTGGGTAGTCCATTTTCTCCGCTTTTGGTCACTTCATTAAACACATGATCGAAATGGCATGACTAGATTCACCATTAGTACCGCTTTTATCACAAATTGAATGCTTTACTAATGTATCAATATTATCAATGAAACTAGTGGTTAAAGTTTGTTTTTGATGTTGTGGAGAGAAAAATGGCATCTATTTTAGGCCGAAGGAAGTGTGTATTAATAAGATGATGCACGATCCCTTAGTTGAGACATCTAACAGGGCCGGGCCGGTATAATCCGGGGCCCCATGCCAAACTTTAAAATGGGCCCCTGATCCCACTAAAAAATCTAACTAATGAATAATACAACTGCCAAGGGTAGGAAGACAACTACCAATGTGTAATACAACTGCCAATGTGTAATTGATCTTTCATGTGTCAGTTCTTAAAATTTTGAAACACTACATACACGTATACCTTGAGTTTTAAAAACGAGTAAAGATTTGTGGGGGCATACAAATTACAAAAAAGAAAATTACATTTGAAATTTGGAAGGGGCAAGGATAAGTTTACCCTTAAAAATGGTGCTAAAAATATCTGAATTTCAGGATACAAATAAAACAAACAAAAAATTATGAAGACGGACCCCTAACTCTTGAATAAAATATCGGCTGAGTAAAACGTGAATTTTCCAGGAGAACCAAAATGTGTACATGGATCCTTTTTAAAGCGGACGTTTAGATTGAGCCGATTTGTTTTATGTATGGGCCTTGTCACTTAAGCTGTTAAGCCCAAGAGGCCATCATCTTCCCTACGGGCTACGGTCATACCCCTTCGACCTGGAGCAGAAAGCTTCAAGCCAGACGTCCATGGCGCTGCTCCCTGCGGGGCCGCCGCGCTGTTGGAGGCTACGTAAGGATGTTATCCTTGTCGGCCGTGGGAGACCCAGGGCGGCCGCCACCGCTCGTCCCTGGTTTGCTGCTGCTGACTGCCTTCTGACAAGTATCAAATCGAAACTTGGGCCCCCAAAAAGTTTAGGGCCATCTGCGGCCGCACCGGTCACACTCCTATCCGCCCGGCCCTGACATCTAACTACATGAGGCTAATTAAATTTCTAAAAAAGTATGTCTATAAAGTGAGAATTGCTAACAATACGAGTTATAGGTGTGGCAGTACATTTTGCAAATTAACTATTCTCCTGTAGCTGTTCTCTGTTTCTAATGTTGGTTTTGAGCAACAATGCTGAGACGATTCACTTTTGGAGCTTTTGGCACAAATTCCACAAATAGTAGTGAAGTTAAATGTTTACTGTTTGAGTCATGCCAAATTGTAAGATATTACTGTAATGACATCTCCAATAAATTTTACAAATTGGTTTGGCTGATGAAATTGGTTGCTCTGCAGGTATCTATCTAGGATCACAATCCGGTGGCTGAGCTTCAGAAATGGTGTGTGCGCCCGTGGGTTCTTCAGCCTTTGGTATCTATCTGGGAGTAATGAATTGAGTTGGGATCTTTTTTTGGGAATACTTCCTTTTGTAACTTACCGTCTAGTTATCTAGTCTCTGTAGACATTAGTCAGCTGGCATGAAACTTAGTCAGCTGGCATGAAACACACAGTGACTTGCTTGGATTAGCGAATCGTTGATGGCCATGTCTGTTAATCCTTGGATTCATCGCTTTATGCCTTCCAAGAAAGCACATGTTGAGGCAGGTCGCGTGTGACTGAGTTGTACCAAGTGTGCGCGTCTTGTTCCAGTATCGTTTGGTTTGCGTCTCATGTGTGAGGTTGGGCATCCATCCAGCCAGGCATGATTGTTCTAGGACACCAGAGACGCCCCATAACTTGCAAGTTCATGGGCGACGCAGTTGCAGATGCGGGGAAAAGGAACTTGAACCTCAAGAAGGTTACAGAAGATGAGTCGACGAATTTCCCTGATGGATACATTTCCGCCGTCAATCATCTCCAACTCCAATGGATTCTTGGAGGTTCACTGCATCGGTTACCACTGTCACTCGCGCCACACCCATGCCCAATTGATAGAGCCATCGGTATTAAGCTTAACTGAGCCCTGCTCATGTCGGTTCCAGTGTTAATGCACATGCAGGTCTGTAGATATGTAGGGGAGGGCTGAGCAAAAGATTGCTCAAAAAATAACTGCAAAGGCATACTAGTACCGCATTGTCTTGAGATTCAGAAAGTCTTCAGGGTGTTCTTCTCATTCGCAACTTCATTCAGATATGAGCAACAGGACCGATAGAGGATAGCTGCAATTAGCAAGTTGCAGCCTGGCACTAGGCCGCATTATCTTTGTCTTGTTGCACTTGAAAAAGAGGGCCTGCCCTGCCACAGAGAGGGCGAACTGGGGTCAATATTAACACCTCTTCTCTGAATAACCCGCATAATAAGAAAGACTTGTGCGCAAGCAAAGCACCAAGCGAGGCGAAGCACTCTAGTTCAATGTCCATGCGTTGCTACGGTTTTGATGTTTTCTAGCAACATATCCGTACAATACATGTAAAAATTCATGTGTATGAAAAAGCCATAATATATTGCAAAACCTAATACAACTCAAAGGATAAAAATGTATAAAATAGGAGGAATCATCATCATTTAATTATGTACCTCTAAAAAATAGACAAATAGTCACTCTGAGGACAAATTATTTGGATAGAAGATGTCAGACAATCTCAATCAGTAGCTACACGACAAGCTTCAACCCAGGAAAGATTTTCCACAAGCAGTTTGTGGAGCTTCATTAGTAGCGATAATCTTCTCTCTTTCTTGTTCTTTCTCACCGCTCGCCCGCCCCTCTGCTCATATGCCACCACAACAAAAAATAAATAAATGACAGTAATAGTTCAGCACAACAACCAATTAGATGAAACCTGATGACAATTCATAAAGCTGTCAATTATTTACTTGGAATCCAAAAAAAAAAACAGTCATGAACACAAAAGTATTGCTACACAAAGAAGGAGTGTAAATAGGAAATCAAACGGTACTCACCAATGGCCAAGATAAAAATTAGAAAATCAAGTAAATGTACCTATCCTACTTTGGAAACTATTGAAACTTTAAAGTTTGCCTTGAAGTTGAGAAGAAAGATTTTTCACAAGAACTCACAAAGTACTGGGCATTGTATAACGAAAAGGAAGATGAACGCTACAAAGAAAAGTGAAGTGAGAAAGCGTATAGGTGTCAAGGAAAACCACAAAATGAAGCAGCTAAGGGTCATCCTTTTGAATCCGAGTGTAACTTTAAGTGATCAACCCAGAACTACACCAACGCTATGTTGCTCGAATCGTCCCAAAATGCAGCAAGAAGGCTAGTTTTGACTTTAGCAAGACACGGCACGCACCTCAATCCTCTTGATTGCCATCTTGTTTTCCGCTTGAGGTGGATGTGCATCCTCACCTGTAGGAAAGAAAAACTTCCTAGAATGCAAGATCTCACAGAATAAAAGTACACGGAAGAAATGAGGCTGGTAGGTAACCTTTGCTTGAGGTTAAGGTCAGGATCTTGGGATAGGTACTGAGGTTATTCTTGGTGTTGATGCATGATCCTTTGAAGGTTGATCAATGATCATTCATTTCATAATAAGAATAAAGGAAAGTAAAAGAGGGTTAAAATAACTCCACAGATGATACAATAATAAGTCTATGCCCACAGGGTTTATTCCATTCAGGATTCATCTCACATAGAAACCGTGAAGAAAAACGCAACATTCGCGTGGAGACGTGGAGACAAAGCACCCAGCAACATAGAGATGCAATCCTCAAAAAAATCTTAACTAAACAGACATTGTCAGCCTCTTCTCATTATGCGCACATTAACGGCTTTCGCAGTCATGAAAGCAGCGACAACTTCTACATGGGGTGACATGCTTGATACTAGCTCACATGCGCTCACCTCCAGCCATGAAGGCACCGATCGAGCCACTTCAAACTGAAGAATGGTATATGATTTCAGCTCAGCCGTGAAAAAGGTAATATTATTGCTTAAAAGGATGAAAAATGCAATATTTGAGTCGCTTACCAGAACGGTGCACTCTGGTCTGTCATCTAATCAGGGGCCTCAAAAAAGCATGGCATGGACATATTCTGGGTGTGCACCTCTTCCCTTCATCTGAGATTGTTGTCATTCAACAAGCAATAAGACTTTACTGGAAGTGCTAGTATAAAAAACTGCTCTAGATGGTCTATAAGTGCAGAAAAAAAGACACATGCTACTGACTCGAAGCAAGATCTACTTCAAATTTTCCTTATTATAGAAGATAATTGTTGAATACCTAAAATCATAGAAATAATCATGATGTACTATCAAAATATGCACACAATTCATTATTTAACATGCCATTAGCTAATATACATTTTGATGAAAAGGATTGATCTGATTTTTCCATCTCCCATGCATATCATAAATGGTCCGCGGACAGCAAGACACCGACCTACATGGTTCATGCAACAACAACTGATTATTTTTTAAATCAATCCAAACAACAGAAGAAGTAAGTATATAAAATAAATAATCGGAATAATGAAACCTTTAGATATTACAATGCATACCAAAGTACTTGATCCATGTAGGTATAGCCATATAGAATTACTAACAATAAATATTTTTATAACAGCTGAGTGGTAATAGGAATAAGGTAGATAACCCACCACAAGTTCCGTGGACAACATCTAGCAGCTCAGATACATACAAACAAAAACCCAGCATCAGCATGTCAGTCCCTCTGTATCTTTTTTGAATGGTACAATAAGCAAATAAACCACCCAAACCCATTTTAGGTAAACTTCATGAACTCTTTAGGAGAATTTAATATGTAGAAAAATTTACAAATACATGAGGGGGGATCGGGATAACAGGAAGAAGAGAAAGTAACAGGATTGACTTACGATCGAATGCATTATCGAAAAAATGACTTCTGCCTCAATAATTGAAGAGTGAAGATTTCTACCAGTTAGTTGACACATTGCATCTATCGGTACTACAAAAAATGTTGAACTTGATGATTTCTATGCACAACAGTCTCTTTACTCTAGAGAACGTGGAGACTTCAAAGCTTCGCACCGAGGCACAAATCTGCAATTACAAAAGCTATCACAGTAAGAGAACAACACACAAGAACAGATTATGATGGCTCATATGATCTTGTGAATGTAATCCTTTACCCTTATGTCAAAGCCACAATACAATATTGATCTAACAATTAGAAATAATGCATGATGGGAACAAGTACGCGATCTAGTGGCGGCACATGTGGACACATCGCCTGATACGATGATTCTGCTGCTCCTTGATCATGATGGCCTGCCAGAAATAAGCCGATGAGCCATACCTAGAAGGCCCACCAAGATATGCAGTGAAGAGTGAAGACACGGATCCTGCGCCGCGACGAGCTTCTCTCGGCCACTCCCAAGTCCCAACCCGCGAGGCACGGATCCTGCGCTGCGACGAGCTCATCCCGGCCGAGCCCATCCCATCGGACGAGGCCATCACCGAACGCCTTCGTCGCGCTTCTTTGGCCATCATCACCAGGGTCAGGCCTTGAGCTCCGTCGTGTACCCTGGTCTTGGCTCGCTTGCCCCCTTCCCCCTGCTGCTCGCCGTGGTGGGTGCGGCCACCGGAGAGCGCGAGTATGGCGGCCGGGCACGAAGAGAAGGGGAACATATAGATGCCTCAAGTACGAAGAGTTAGCCAGCCGTGCCCCCGTTTTTCCTTGGATGAGATGTTCATCTGAGCAACTCAATCTATTAATTGATTGTGGCGATTACTTGATCATGGCTATCCCGTGATTGTGGGTTTTCCACGATTAATTCGCTCTACTTACTTCCTTATCTAGCAGGACGGTTTTATTACGCTTGGCGTTGATTTTGGAAAGTAATCCGTGTTTAGGAGATTTTGAGGAGGGTGGATCAGACGAATGGTTGGATGACAAGCGGGAGATGTTTAGTAAGATTGGACGGTCAAGGTGTGTTGAATGTTTAACGTCAAATTTAATGACGTATGAACTACAATATAATAGTAAAGACCGCTGCACTAAAACCAGTTAGCTTCAGGCTGAGGCAGGTGCTGTGCCCTACCTTGATTTCAGACACAAAATAGGCATTTCCCTCCAGTTCAATTTTGGCTATTTTCTGCTAGTTCTCGAAAAAAAGGATACTGGGCCGATGAAGACCTCTTCTCAGCCGAGCTGGGCCTTCGTGGCCCGCGTGCGGGGGAGCCTGAGGATGGCACGAGGGGGCCGTCGCTCGCTCGCTCGACCATGCCCTCCACGCCCAGCCGCCAGCCTCCCGTCTCTGCTCGGTACGGTTGATCGCCTCCTCCCTCGGTTCAGCAGCAGGCTAGGCCGGCAACGGCGGCAAGCAAGGGTGCCAGGCTGCCATCAACAACAATCAAGCTAGGGTTCTTCCCGGCGGCGGCTGGCCGGCTACGGTTCTTCGCCGGACCTCAATTTCTTTAAACCCTTGGCCACTGCGCCGACGGCAACAGGGGAGGCACACCCCCGACGATCGCTGCTCGTTACACCCCAAACTTTGGGCCTCCGTAACACTTCCATCTGCTACTGAGGGGAGCGGCTCCGGTTCCCCAGGATGTCGTTCCGAGGCCGTGGCGGGAGAGGAGGAGGCAGAGGCGGCCGCGGCGGGAGAGGCTACGGAGCCCCCACTTATTTCCCAGTGAAGCACAGCCCCCACGAGGACTTCCCGGTACACCCAGTCTCCTCCGACTCTCTACACACCTCCCCATTTTCTGTATCCACCACCTCGCCTCGCTTGCTCGCGGTTTGGGAGTCTTGGGACTAGCGAGATTACTGGAATTCGGATTCACCCGGGCTTCCACTCTCGTATCGTGCAGGAGATCGCCCTGCCGCCGGTGATCAAGTGCGGCGAGCTGATCAACAAAGTGGAGAAGGAGATTAAGCTGACCAACAAGGAGGCGGCTCTGATAGAGTCCACCAAGAATTTCGAGGAGTTCATGAGGAATTCTTGCTACCACCTAGAGCTGGATGCCCCCAAGAAAAGTATAGTGAATGACCAACATTTGTGTTGTATATGTGACACATATTCTACTTATTCTATACGGCCAAGAATTAGCAATCGTGTATCTGCCAACTAATCTGATATTACACCATTTGCATTTGTTTATATCTTCATGGCCTATAAATAATGAGTCCGTCGTCATCTTTCCTTCTGAAAATATATACTCTGTTTTTTGCCTCCTTTCTTGTACAGGTAGCTGCTTCCTACTTTGTTTTGTTAATTCATGTCTGATTACTTTTTTATTTTTATTTTCTCTCAGAAAATGATGGCAAGGAGATCAAAAGATTTTCGGACAGGAAGCCCAAAACATACAGCAAACGTGAACCTCTGAAATCATACCTCAAACTGACTCCTAGAAACTTTCCTGCGGAACTGCTGGATGGTAGTCTTGAATCTTCGATAAAGCATTGCGCAATTTTTTTTTTCAGTTTGCTACATGGCTGGAGTACAATAGACCCTTGACTTTATGTTCCATTCAGGTTTTAAACAACTGCAACCAAGCAACAAAAAACGTCGGTGGGATAATGTTTCAGGTTTGCTTGATTTCACAAATCATAACATGATTTCTTTGTTACTTTTGTCATGGACTTCTGTTTGTGCTTTTGAGATGTGACATATTCAGGGGTTTGTTTTAAGGAAATTGCTTTGTTAGCACCATTTTTTTTGGCATGTCTGTTGGTAGGCAAAAATTCATTAGCCTTACATGCATTGATCTTTTCCATGGATCTTCTCTGCCCATTTCACAGTTGGGCAGGCGTTTGAAGCATTTGAGAAGCTTGAGGAGAAGCATAGCAAGGCAAGCCATCACTATCTTTTAATTTTCCTTTCAGATCGCTGGAATCAATTTGGAAAACATTTTCGCTGTAGACATATCATTACTAATAATTTAGGGTCTTAGGCTCTGTTTCACATTTTGGAAGCAGTGAGGTTATGCGCTACCATGTTGATAGAGATTCGGTACTTGTAGGATGGGGAAAACAAGGCCGAAAAGGATGGTGAAGAGGAGGATGTCGAGGACGAGGAGGAAGTAGAAGAGGAAGAAAGTTCAGATGACGATTATAACCAGGTGGGTATACCTGAACTTGAAACTTTATACATTGAAGTTCTCTTTGATGTAGGAAAAAGGGTGCTAGATGGTGTATGGTTTTGGAGCAATTACGTTATGTAATGTAGTATGTGTGCTCCATCACATCAAGAAATATGAAATGGATAGACCAGCTATATATCATTTCCATGTCTTCCGTATTGTCTTGTCTAGCACTTTGTTGGACGAAAATGCAGCCTAGCCTGCTTTTCATTTAATTAGAAGAGAGTACAAGATGTACAAACAGGTTGAAAGAGAGAAAACTAGGGAAAAAAAAGCTCCTAGTAGCTATGGGACCTTGTCTAGCACTCGAACCTTGACTCCTATGGTCTCACTCTGTAGGGTATCGAATTTGATGACGACGACGATGACTGGAACCAAGAGGAGGAAGCCTGTAAGTTTCCCTTTGATGTTCTATTCATATGACTGCTACCTTGTTTTTCTTCCAAATCAGTGTTGTATACATTTGCAAAGCTTGCTGAAAAGAAGAGCCCTTTTTTGTGACAGATGAAGATTGCTATGACTAATGACCGCTGGCCTCGGAAGGGGTTAACGGTGTCGCTGGTGTTCCTGGATCAGATCTTCCACATAGCGCATTAAATTAAGACTATATATATAGTACTCCCTCGGATCCATAATTAGTGTCGGGGATTTTGTACTTATTTTGGATTCGGAGGGAGTTGCCTAGATTAAAATAGCCAGATCAGTGGGTTTTGATTATTTGTTCTTCAGTGAATTCCATTTTTTACCCTCTAGTTATATATTTGTGACACATATTACCCAATTTAGTAGAACGTTTAGCAAAATATAACATTTAGGAGACCTTGAACACAATTTAACCTCAGTTTCGCAGTTTGCTTGTTATTGTTAGATGGGACATGCATGATAGGTTGATGTGACGGGACAAAATATGCAAATATCGGGGGGCGTCTTGGAGGATTATGTCCAGAATTCTTTTATACGTATGTTCTATTTCTCGCCACTGTTTTGATATTTTTGGATCCCGGGCATAACCTGACACCTTACCCAATGAACATATATCAGAAAATCAGGGGGTCCAAAACTTATAAAATGGGCAATCTACGTGATTTTTCATTCAATAGGGTAATTAGTGTCACAAATGCCAAAATAGAGAGTAAAAAGTGGAATTCACTCTTTGTTCTTTTTTGCTTTCTGGTTCTTTGTTCAGTTGGGTTGAAGGATATATACATGGTCAATTGCGTGCTAGTACAGACTCGTGACGCATCCAGTGCACATACAAGAATGCATGATTTTGCCTCCCAGGATCAATTCCGGTGTGTGGCTGGCGCACATAGGTGGTCGTGGAAGACGATGATGAGGGGAACATGCCGGAGGTTTCAGGTCGTCCTGCACATCAATCAGCATATGCATTCCTGTCCTGGCTTCAATCCCGCTGAGGTTGAGCCGTGGAGATGGAGAAGCTCGAGCGATCGAAAAGAAGAGGTTGATGATTAAAAAAAGCCTACCTAGCTAGCGAGGTCCCTGCCTAAGCTGCCAGCGACCTCTGGTACCGCGAAATTTATAGTCGACGGTGATGCGTGCCTGATGATGGCCTCTGGGAAAGAAGAACGTGACATCCCAACGCACACAAGTGTCGTGTGTAGCTGAGTGTCATAGATCCATTCGATTTGCATACATATTTTCCGGCAGCCTCAAGTATGAACAGGGGTTGCAGTCCAGGCATTCTGGAAATCTTGGGCGCCGCATAGGGTCAAATTCTTCATTTGGTTGGCTTGCCTGGATATGTGATGGACGGGTGAGAGGCTGGCGGGGCTTACCGCATGCGCCTAGATGCTCGCTCTGTGACCAATCCGAAGAGACTATGAAGCACCTCCTCACAGGTTGCTCGTTCTCCAGTAAGGTCTGGTTTGAGGTCCTATCGTGGATAAGATTCACATCAGGGCCCCCTACGGCTGAGGGTGACTTCGCTGGTGGTCGCTGGTGGTGCGGACCGTCCCTCGCCAGCTGCGCAAGGGCACTTCGTCGGTGATCATGCTTACCGCATGGTGGATATGGAAACATCGGAACGCGGCAGTCTTCGACAATGCGCGGCCTTCGGTGACAACCCTATTCAACGACATAGCTGTCGAGGCGCGGCAATGGGCGGACGCGGGCGCCCGGGGCGTGCGCCTTTTGCTCCCCTAGATTAGTTTTTCTGTTTCTTGGGTCGAGTTGTACGGCGTGGTGTTCGTCTGTCCTCGGACTTACATATAACCTTCTTTTTCTATCAATGCATCGAAACGCAAGGCTTTTGCGTTTTCGCGAAAGCAAGTTCATTTTTCCTTTCCTTGTCCCCTATCATGCACGCGCAGCCGCGACCTCAACCCTAGCCGCCTCTAGTTCATCCTCCACCGTAGATCGGTTCCACCTCCTCGGTCAGCTTCGCCGGCGTCACGAGGAGTGGGGGATCTATGCATGAAGTTTTCGATAAAAATAGTGTTTTATTAGATTATATCAGGATTTTGGTAGCCGCCTTCTTGTTGGTTTCCCCTCAATGGAGATGGCATCGTTTGCAATAAGTGATCTTCGATCTTTCATTCGGCGACGAGATCTTCTCCCGGCATCAATGGTAGTGTTAAAAGATTACAATTTTTTAGGTATGGATCTTCAGATCTTGCTTCGCTAGATCGATTTTGGATCTTTTCTCATGGTTGCCGCGAGGAGAATTATCCTAGCAGTTTTTGTCCCGGCTGCTACGTCTCGACAATGGTGATTCGTACTCTAGGCTCTCTATCGATGTCGACAAGGCTAGTCGGTTGTTATTTTCTGACATGCTAGTGTTGGTACTCTTGCCAATGTTGAATGACTGCTTTAATGGCTACGTGTGTGCATGTAGCCTTGGCATTACGACTCAAATTAAAATTATAGGAGAACCTTCGTCGATATTTACAGGTCTATGGTCGTTATCTATCTTTGGCTGCCCCTTCAGAAGAGTACAAAATTGTGTTGTGGAAGAAAAAAAAAATTCAAGACCTCGAAGATTTGTTGGTATCTTTTAGACTTTATTATTCTGTAATCGTTGGAGTATATCTTTACCATACTATTTGTTATTATATGAATATATGTGGTATTGATTGTTAAAAAAAAAATCAGTTTTTTTCTTTTAGCTGAGTTAAGTTTTCCTGGAGGGCCCTAGTTTTTTTTAGGTTACCTGGAAGGCCCTAGTTGCGAGTAAAGTTGAGGGAATCTGGTCGGAGGCTTGGGCATATGGGCTTTTTACCTTTTACGGGTTCGGGGTGGCATGAAGATTCAGGATGGGCTTGGTGGGTTTTGGGCCAAGTTGAGCAGAGTATAACAAAGTGACAACACAGTGTCTTCCTGTAGCGAGAAAAAGAAAATGGTGAAAACACAGAGAGAGAGGACATAGATGAAAGCGGAAAAAATGCACCTGCCGGGAATCGAACCCGGGTCTGTACCGTGGCAGGGTACTATTCTACCACTAGACCACTGGTGCTGTTGCGTTAATTCCATCCATTTACCCTAGACAAATGGTTATCTAACAAGGACACCGACCAGAGATACATAACATAACGGAGAGGAGAGCAACATATATACAAACGCTGCCATTAGAACGAACCCTAACTCCCAGGATCACACAGGCCCAGATGCACCCTGGATGCAAAGCGGAAAGCACACGGCTACCTTGATGTCACAGCCGAACCAGAAAGAGGAGTTCCTCGTAAGTATGGGGCAGTTTAGCCGATCGTCGTGTTCGCTAGCTCTTGCTGTTCGGGCAATCGTCACTTGACGGCTTGACGCATGTCCCGATCCCTCCAAGCTCCAATGGAAGCCTGAAACGCACGAGGAGTTTCAGTTTCAGAGGTTGGTACACGTACGCAGCTACGCGCGCTTGCTGAAAGCTACCCATACCTCGCTAGCTAGGTGTGTCGTCGTCGTCGTCGTGGATATGTAATTGCTTGCTAGCGATGCCCGTCCTTGCATTTAACTATCGCATCGCACCACAAGTGTGATTCCGGATAAATTGCCACTCAGCGCGTGGAAGCTGCTCCATATTTACAGTTTAACACATGGAAGCTACTCATTTTAGAGACAGAAAGATATCTGTTTTGGTCCATGAAACCAGCACAAGTGGACTCTTTCTCCCGACAACGATTATCAGCCCTCTTGCAAGTGCCTCCCTTCTCGGCCATCAACCCTTGAAAGTTTCGCTCAATGAAGGTGCGGAAGCATCCCGCTTGAGATCGATCTTGGCGGCCTTGTAACTCCTTTGCCAAGATGGAAGAGCACCATTGCGTGGGCCTTCCTCTTCGAGATCAATGATCACCGATTAGCCACCACCACCATTCTTAAGACTATTTATTTTGTATCCTAGTCTCCAAGTGGAGACTCTCCACTTGAGGCACTCCTTGAGCTCGCTCCAAAAAAGGACCAAGTTGTAGGACTCTATGAATGACCTTGAAGTCATCCAATGCAAGCGGCACCTACACATATACAAAGCGTTAGAGGTGTTCGGTCATGCGAACCAATGTAGATATCCATATTGAAAATGTACGTGGCCTTACCGTGTCGGGGACTCCGAGGCCGCTCACTGGGCATGCAACCACATGATGGGTCGCACTGCAAAACTTGTTAATCTCATGTTGGATGAACCCCCATCTCTTTTGGATTTAAATTTGATCGCGGTTGCTATGAATTTTGAAGGAAGCAAGTTGCCTACGCTCATGAAAATCTTGGGTAACCTTCCTCCTATATGATTTTCTTTTTTGCTCGGCACCACAAATTGGATCTTGACTAATTGCTTCCCAAGACCCACATTGGCACTTGTTCTCCTTGCATGAGTATCCTATGGTCCGTTTGTTTTTGTTTTTTACCTTCGTCGTCGTCGTGGTCGGCGTGGGCATATGCCCCATCCATGGCTGCATCGCCCTTGTTGTCGGCTTCGTCATCCACGACAGTATCTTTCTCCATTGTGTTGTCATATTACCCAAACAATGGCTCCATGTCGATGTTGTAACCCTCACCTTTGGTTTCTTGCTCGGTCCCAAGGCCCTCATCCGGGATGATGCGTACGAGTAAATAGATGATCGCGGCCATGCCTGGTCTGCCGGTGTCGGGAGTGGCATTCTCTAAAACTGCTTTGGGGGGAGGGGGCACATGCATGTTCATTGGCAGGGGTCACCCATGGGTTCTTGTTATGCGGCAGACCCAAATCCTCTTGCACTAGCGTACGGTTGAGGGAAAGGACATGTGGCACGAGGCCGCCCTGGAAGAGCTAGACCTCTCTGGTGAGAATGATTACGACCCACCGAGAAGGTAGGATGGTGCCTTGATGTGCTAGATGGGGCACGACGTGCCCGACGGTACAGTGGGCGGTTGTCGTACCAAAGGCAGCCTTGCGACTTGGGAGGTGGCCGGGCTCGTTGAAGAGGCGCCAACGACGGCCTAGACGTGACCGAGCGCCTCGCCGTTGATCATCATGACGGCATGAGCGGCGGCTGGTGAGGTGAAGAACTGGGCGCTGGCATTGGCCTAAATAGCCAAGACCATCTTAGTGTTTTCCTTGATTTTTTGCATTGGCTTCTGTCTTGGCCGTCTTCACTTTCGCGATGCCACGCAAGGAACCGCGAGCGCCCGCTCCCCCAACGTGATTTCTTTCTTCTGGGTCTTGGCCTTGATCTTGCGGTCAGCGGCGGCGGGGGTGGGGGTGGGGGGGAGGGGGTCGAGGCAGGAGCGAGGTCTATGGCGGCGGCCTCCATAGTAGGCTAGGGCGCTGACAAAATTTTATTACGAGTGGCAGGAGAGGAGGTGACCTGTGTGCACTAGTGGAGAGTCTTGCATGTAGAAGAGAGGAACACGCGCATACACGGTTGATGTCTGCACCGATGCATTTTTAACCCAAATTCATGCTTGTAATAGATTGTTGTGAATAGCTCGGTCCGTTTATGTCGAGCTTTTGGGCTGGGGTTTGTGTATCGTGTTGTCCACACGACCCAAAACCGATGGTAGTGATCCATTTACTTCTGGCCGCTGGAATGGCCTAATCGTGTGAACGATCCAACTCCACGAGTCCCTATTGCTGTTGGACGGCGACGCGCGAATTAACCATCCAAAGACAAAGGGTGGAAAAGAAAGGAAAAGGAAAGGAAAGGAGAGATCCTCCTCATCTTGTCGTCCATCCTTTCCCGAGGGTCAACTCAACAACGACCTCCAACCAATCCACTGTACAACTTCCATCGCGCTGCGAGAGACGTCGCTAGTCGATCAGCAGGAGATGGGAAAGCTCCGCGCCAACTTGACTCGGAGTCACCGGCCTCAAGAAAGAAGGTTTTGGGATGAGACAGAAACCTCACAAAAAGGCCAAACATATACTTTGCTTCTTCGTCTCCATCTTGTTTTGCTGGACAGTTGGAGCATATACTATGCTTAACTTAGCCGTGATTCTAGATTAGTCGGCGAGACGCCAAGTTGTTTATACGCATGATGCGCTAACGCGTGCGTGGAGGAGTACGACGTGCACCGAGGCTTATTCATTTGCTCGCAACCGCGTTGTGGCATGTGGGCGAATAAACAAACGGGACACAAAGGCATAATTAAGTGCCATTGCCTGCATGATGCGCTGGAGCATTGAAGGTTTCCCGTCAAGGGAAGGCATGCTTGATTTGTTTTATTTTTTCAAGATAAAAGAGATTCTGCTATAGCTTGCTTATATGTGGTGCGTCATTGCAAGTCTCTTGTTTAGTTTATGAACAGGAGAAAGAAGGTGCTGGCCGAAAATGACTGAGGGAGGAAATGTGCGCTGATTTTTTTTCTTCCCGAAATGGAGCTTGCACCGGCCTCCGCATCAACGAATGCATGCGGCTTTTTTATGAACTTGTTAGAGTTAAGGTCTTACAAATGACTACATCGTCCTAGGCAATCCTCGACAAACTTGTTGATGATAGATGCTGTCTCTTATCGTCCTAGGTATTGGCGGCGAGCTTTGCTAGTAGTTGAGAGATCCTAGGGACGATGACGGGACAGGTTAGCAACGGTCCGAGCCAGGGCGGAGCCAGGGATATAATTGAGAGGGGGCAATTTGTTGCATCAGGGTTGTAATTAGCTTTGTAAGTGGGGGCATCAATGGTGAAAAATTAACATATTAGCTTGTTAGTGAAAACTGAGTGGGGGCATTGGCCCCCACAGGCTTGTACCTGCATCCGCCCATTTGATTCGAGGATTAGCGGATCACCCGAGTTGCCAACGAAGCATTGTGACATATATTTGGATGGGGGAAATTTTCCATGGATTATTAGCAATTTTGCTTATGTGTTACAAGTTGATTGGTTAAACCATGTGTTTGAAGTTGTTTATGTTGTATAGATATATGCTACTTAGGGAACATACAATGGGGTGATGTTAACCTTTTCTTAGTGATGCCGCGACAGATTTTTCTTAGTTGGAGAAGAGAGAATAAAGAGAGAGTAAGTTGTCTTCTCTTAGCTAAGGGATCATCTCTTAGGAAATAAGGGAAGACTATTTTCTCCATTATACCACATATGTCTTCCCTTAACAACAAAATTTCAACCAAAATTTAATTATTAATATTAATTGCTAGAGCTGGCTATAAGAGATAATGCATTGTATGATTTATATTATTGTCTTCTCTAGCGGATGTGGCGGAATAAGGAAATACATGCATTACGTACCATTGTACATGCCCTTATGTGGTAGAAGTTGATCAATGATTATTTCTTACAATTGATAATACTATTTCTGTATAATCGGAATTATTTTGGTGACACTGATAAAGAGAACGCTAGGTTACCGATTTTTTTGCCATGGTATCAGCTTCTGCTAATAACATATAGACAAAGACGCCTCCTTTGTTCCAAATTTATTTTTCGCAGATTCAATGAACCAAGGTTTTAGACAACATTTTGCCTAAATCTACGATAAATAAATTGGGTCGAAAGACTATAACCCGTCTTGCTTGTGTACTTCTTGGTGTAGCGGGCGATCTCGTTCTTGCACTTTCACTTGCATTTCTATGTAAGTTCCCTAATCATTTCACTTGCATTAATTCATTTGTACCTAACTTTTTTGTGTTTATATATTTTTTACATATTTATGTGCAGTTTCTTTGATGGTCGGGAATTGCACTTCATTTGAGGAAGTATACAACGATGCCTCACATGTAAGAAAGTCAATGAATGAATCTCAAGGGACAAATACGCAACCAAGAAGACCATGAAATATGAATTATCTAATTTATATATCTGTTCGATAGCTAGCAATGATTCTATATCCAAATGCATGTATATACGGTGGATGAACTATGCAATCAAATATAATTGATATCATACTATTACGTGTTGCTGATGCATCTGAGCAAATATGCTTGTATCATGGTTCTGCAGGTCAAAGCGTATGCTATATAAGCAATCAACATACTATCAGTTTAAATAAAAAGCGTGTGTGAAAAGAAGAGAACACATAGGACTGAAAATAAACTCTTTTTGAGATCAGAACCAACGCAGACAGTAGGCTACAGAATAGGGTTTGTGATGTCTATCACTATCGCAAATGATTTCCTACTACAAAACGTGTGCGCTCACAAACCCCATCTTACACAGTTAAATGTAGAGGAGCATCGCACATCCTAAGATAGTGACTAAAAGGTTCATCGTGTGTGACAGGCTTTCAATCGTGTGTGAAGGCACGTTCCGTACTAACGCAGGTTCCGTACTCACAACCTCGTTTTGTCTAAGTGACTCAAATTTCTCATTTGGTATGTTGATAGGGATAGGATCGACATTGTCTCAAGCAATTTACTTGAAGTCATTTTCTTGATATAGATGCTACTTTTTATATCACATGAGGCGAGAAAATCCTAATGAAGAAGTGATTTAAAATAGATTGGTGATGTAAATTTTCTAAGCAACCTTAAATTTAGTTCTGGTGATGCAAACGTAAATTACCTGAGAAGTAATGTTAGGAAAAAATAACAAATTTTGACCGTGCCTAAGAAGCATCTCCAACATGAGTCTAAAACAACCATGCGCTAAAAGAAATTTATACTGCATGTTATTTTTCGTGCACGTGGTAGGCTACTTTATCGGGCGTTGTATATTTTTGTGCGCAAATAGCATTGCTTCACTAGACACGCCAAAATGCAGCGCGCGATAGGTTTGGTGCTTGGTCAACATAGAGTAATATCTCAAACAGTGAACAATTTGAAACACAGACTAATAAATTAATGACTTGTTTAACATAACATATTTCAAATCTACGGCATAGTTCAAAAGCAAAACATAGTTTAAAACAACCAAATTCATGACAAACAAAATGCATACAAACAAATGAGAGATCAACATTCTATCTTATTTTCAAAAAAAAAACAACGGCATTCTATCTTTATCAGCTTCACCATTAGCATTCCTAGACGCACAGAGATTACAAAATGAGAAACATAAAACAAAGAATGCACCAGCCGGGAATCGAACCCGGGTCTGTACCGTGGCAGGGTACTATTCTACCACTAGACCACTGGTGCTATTATGCTAACTTAATCTAGTTTAGCTAAATACCCTGATGATGACGGGAGAAGGACAGAAACCAGAGGCAACGGAGAGGAAAGCAACAGAACGCTGCCACACGAGAACAAACCAGCAGAATGATTGGTCCCTGACTCCCCGGACCACACGAGCTGTGCGCCCTGGATGCACAAAGCAAAACGGAAGCATCACAACACGGCTGCCTTGATGTCACGGCCGAACCGGAAAGAGCCCGAGATGGCGAGCTCCCCCACCAGGCAGTTTTGAGACGACCAAGACGAACCGTAATCAGCTTGGCTTTGCTGTTTGGGCAAACGTCGCCTCACGCATGTACTACACCACATGGTTCATACTTCATAGCACCCGGTCCCTCCAATGGATATGGAAGTCCGAAACGCACGAGGAGTCACACACATAAGTTTTGTTTCGTTTCAGTTTCAGAGGTTGGCCACGTACGCTTGCTGAAAGCTACCCAAACCTCACTGCCGTAGCTAGGTGTGTCGTGGATCCGTGGTTGCTCGCGATCGCCGTCCTGCTGTCGCGCCACAAGTGTAACACCGGATAAATTGCCAGTAAGCTATAAATGTAAGATATTTTAGGTAGCTAATTTAACTTATTTAAACGTCATATATTAACAAACGGAGGAAATACTAATGTGCACATTCACCGTGTGATTGCTTTCCCGGTGGCTGTTTGACGATGACGTGTAAATTAACCAACCAAAACAATGCATAAATACATCACTAAATTTCAGATAAATCGGCAGTGAGCGCGTGAGAGCAGCTACCCCTCCATTATTCACTAATGTAAGATCCTTTAAGCTTCTTTGCAAAATGAAAATGTCTAGACGCACTCTCACTACTAGAAAAAGACATAACGATAATATCACCTACACATGGTGCGTCACAGATACCACAAATGCCAGTGGCACACTTGGTGAATAGTGCATCACTACCATATTTGACTAAGGTTTGACACATCCCCTTGACATACAACCAGTGGTGGCAGCTATATATGGTCCGACACTGGTATGTCTAGGGGTGGTTGGGGAAGTTGGGCACCACTTAGTAGTGGAGCACCACCTCGTGGATCACCGTTTTAGTTTTCTAAAAATATAAAATCCTTCAAGATGACCATGTGTTATGGCATCTAATTTTAATGAAATTTAACAAACATGAATTAATTTACTTTTTGCAAAATGGCACTATGTATCAGTAAAACGGTTTTCACACTTGCATACAGCCTCCAATGAAAGTGATTTTTATATGAACATGTATCTACGAAAAAATTTACATCTAAATTCAACAACCTACGGTCGTTTAGCCAATATTTATATTCCCCAAAATCAAAAAGGAAACATGAATTTCTTAGGTTTTAGTTTCCAGGCATATTTTTTGTTCAAAAGAAAGTTAGCAATGACGCACCAAGCCTTGTGGTGCACCACTGCTAGTCTTCCCGCCTACGAATTTCAAAATGGCCGCACACTAACCTTCCCCCTTATCCACCACCCACCTCCCACCTCCCTCCATCATCCTCTCCTTTTTTCTCTTCTCCTCCTCCTCTCCTTCTTCCTCTCCGGCCGGCTCTCCTCCTTCTTCTTTCTCCATCCGGCCACCACCTAACTACTCCTCCTCCCCCTCCTCCTCCTTTCTCCATACGGCACCACCTCACTCTTCCACCCCTCCCCCTCCTCCTTTCTCCAACAGGCTACCACCTCTTACTTCCCCTTCTCCTTCTCCGGCCACCGACCCCTCCTCCTCTTCCTCCTTTCTCCATACGGCCACCACCTCACTCCTCCTCCTCCCCCTTCTCCTCCTCCTCCTTTCTCCATCCGGCCAGCACCTCCTACTTCCTCTTCTCTTTCTCCGACCCCTCCTCCTCCATCTGGCCACCGACCTCTCCTTCCTCCTCCCACTCTTCTCCTCCATCCTCTTATTTCCTTCATCCTCCATCCTCCGTCCTCCATCCTCCAATATCTCCCATGGTCCATCTAATTCGAAGAATAAAAACGAGCAAAAAATGGGCTAGATGAACGGGAAAAATAATTCGGAAAAAACGAGAAAGAAATCGTGATTGATCCAGATCCAAAAATCCAATTTCAAATTTCAAAAATAGCAGTGGCGCACCATGGGGGCATAACAATAGCGCACATAAGGGTTAGAAGTGGCGCACCATGTGGTGCGCCACTAGTAATCGAAGTACTAGTGGCGCCCCACGGTGCGCCACTCCTAAGGTTTTTTCTAGTAGTGTATAGTGTCTAAGTTCACCTATGTTGGTATGTATCTAGTCCATTAAAAATATTAGTATTCATGTGGAGATTGGACCTCTCACATCCTCCGGATCGCGCGACCTCCATCTCCTTCCATCACGCGGTCCTATTGAAGCCACGTCAGGTTTGGGTGGGAAGTGTACAAGGTGGCTAGG
Organism: Lolium rigidum; assembly: GCF_022539505.1. Classification (NCBI taxonomy): domain Eukaryota; kingdom Viridiplantae; phylum Streptophyta; class Magnoliopsida; order Poales; family Poaceae; genus Lolium; species Lolium rigidum. The sequence goes on from NC_061510.1 coordinate 333,908,930, forward strand.
ACCCACACCACCATTAATCACTCCCCTATCGTCACTCATTCATCCACAAATTCTCAAGGGAGCTCGGCCCTAGCCAACGCCGCCGGACACGTCTCCCCCTCCTCTTCCTCGCAACTATGAGCGATGCCGTCATCACGACTCTCTACTCCCCCATGCAACTACTAGTGAGGCCACATGCCCCACCTCTCCCCCTCAGGCGACCATTCACGCTCCCCGCAGGTGACTTCTCCATTTCTCCTCCTCTATGGACGCCATCGGCCGAGCTTTGGCTTGCTCGAGGAGATGGGGCTAGACCTAGGATGAAACAAGGTTTGAATTTTCAGTGAACGTGGACACGCGTCAACATAGGGAAACCGGAGATTGTGTGGCTTCCAGCCTCCAAATGATTATCACCGGGCCGCTAAAAAATCTAAATGGTCTTATATTAGCGAACGGATACTTATACCAGTGAAGGAGTGAAAGGAGGAACTACTTTTATTTACACAGTAACCGCGTGACTGATCCGATCTCCCTATTGCTGTTGGACGGCGACGTGCGAATTAACCAACCAAAGACAAAGGGTGGAAAAGAGGAGAGGAGTTCCTCACCGTACATGTCGATCCTTTCGGGAGGGTTAACTCAACGTCGACCACCAATAATCTATACTGTACAGGTACTGCTCCCATCCCCTCCCACGGCGAGGGACGTCGCTGCCAAGTGCCAATCGATCAGCAACTTGGCCGGTCGATCTATACCAAGTCACCGGCCTAGGGAAAGAAGGATTGGGAAGAAGACTAGCGCCGTAGCGCGAGACCGAGACAGAACCCTCAGAAAAAGGCAAAGGCAACAGATACTTCGCTTCTTGTCAATCTTCTTTTGCTGGAAAATAATACTCTAGCGGCAACGTACTAGATACTTTGCTTCTTCTCATTTCTTCTTCTTCGGTTGGACAGTTGGAGCAGTTAGAGTCTACTATGCTTATGTTAATCAATGGCGATTCCCCGTTAGTCTCCAAGATAAGGGAAGAAAGGGAAGTCTTAAACGGAGGTCGAGCTACATGTGGATCTTTATTTTAAAACACTCATAAGTTTTATTTTAAAGATCTAAAGAATTTCAATCAAAATTTTGCAGATAGCTAGTAATGTATACTGAAATCTCAATGCAAACTAATCAATATTTTAGGCTACAAAACATAACAAACTCTGATAAATTTTATTGTGAATATTACACATTTTAAGACTATAAAATATGTCGGATTTTATGAATTTCGTATAGCCAAGAATAGAAATTAATTTACATTAACAATTTACACCATTGTAGAATACATCATTGTCTTATTTGAAAATAAAGAGCTACTAGCTCGACCTCTAAAACGCCACACTCAATATTATTATTAACCTGTTTCATTCAGGGCATCTCCAGCGGTGCGACGCAAACGGTCGTTGAGCGACCGTTTTCGTCCGCCGTGACCGGAAATGCATCTGGCACCACCTCCAGCGGGCGACGCAAAGTGATTGAGCCGCCCGCGGAGACGCAAACCTGGCCCAAATATGCGCCTGGGATGCGTCTCCGCGGACGCTCCGCGGTCGCGAAAAGTGTCCGCTCACGTCTGGCGGACGGTTTGTCTGGCCCACCTGGCAGTGACGCAGCGTCGATGCGTCTTCTCCGCCAGTACTGGCGCCGAGGCGTCGCTTCGGCAGTCTGCGGCCGCGTAAATGGCGATGCCTCGCGTTGCGCGCGGCCGTCGCCTACCTTTGCGCACGAAGTAATGGCGTTGCCACGCGTGCCGCGGCCGTCGCCCTGCCTCTGATCTATATAAACAGGGGCGCCAACATTTCATCTCCTCCCCACAAAAAACCTAGCCGCCGCACAACCTCCGCTACCGCTCAAACTCCGCCGCAGCCACCATGAGCAACACCGGCCGCGGGCAGGCTGCCGCGCCTCCACCTCCACCTACACCTCCCACTCCACCTCCCCCGGCCTCGAGCTCCGACGAGGAGTTCGACTCCGACGACAGCACGGGCGACCTCCTCGACCCGGTCAGGGACGCCAAGGCCTTGGCACTCGCGGCGAAGGAAGCAGAGGAGGAGCTGGCGGGCCACGCGGCGTTGGACGCCGAGCTGGAACAGCGCAGGCTGGCGGCCGCCGCAGCCGCAGAGGACTCCGACTCCGAGATATCTTGGTCTTCCGATGACCCTGATGCGCCTAACCAGAGGAGAGGACGGCGGAGAAGAGGGCTATCGTCGAGTCTTTCGAGACTCTCAAGGACGACGCCGCGAACGCGAGGCTGGAGCAGTGCTTGCAAGAGGACGCGGCGGCGCACCGAGCCATAGCAGCCGCACGGGAGACGGCGGAGAAGCAGGCGATGGAGCGACGCAACGACGAGGCTGGCCCATCCGGAAGCAAGTAGTCTAGGCTTCTAAATCTACATTGTATAGTTTTTATGCATTTAAATGTAGTATTTTTTATATTTTTAAATGTGTTGCAAATCTAAAAATGGGTCGCCCGGTGGACGCACACCCAGACGCAAACGGACAGTTGGACAAAATATATCCGCGCGATGACGCAAACGGACGCTCGCGATCACTTTAGGATGTCTGAAATGCGTCACCCCACCCCATTGAAGATGCCCTCATAGTACTTGTTCAATACTTAGTAAAACAGTAGTAGTGCAACACAAGAGGATGCCGGTCCTGCGCTAACGCGTGGTCCTACGTGGAGGAGTAGGACCTGCACCGAGGGGCGATTTACACAAAAATAACCTAAAAGTGAAAGAAAAGCACAGACTAACCCTCCGGCGAAACTATTTCACCAATCTAACCCTTTTGTGTGGCGTCCCTCCCACGGGCGCCACACATGCCCATGTGGCTCCCCTCCTGCCGGCGCCACTGTCCCAGCCGACGTGGCCCCCTCGCCGCTGAGCCGGTGCGCCCATCCGACGTGGCAGCATGTGTGGCGCCCCTCCCAACGGCGCCACACATGCACTTGTAATCCCCCAAAACATACTGTGAGACAAATCCTCCGGGACTTAGCCGTTTTGCGAGGCTCGATGTGTGGCGCCGATGCCACGGGCGCCACACTAGCCTGTGTGGCGCCGATGCCACGGGCGCCACACATAGAGGCTCGCGAAAACGGCTAAGGAATTATCGTCCGTAGCCCCTGGATGTTTTCGACCCAATAGTTCATATAAGTTGGGATGTGTGGCGCCGATGCCAAGGGCGCCACACTACCACTTGTGGCGCCAGTGTGAAGGGCGCCACACATGGACTTGTGTTGAAAACATGAAAAATCCTACCAAACTCCAACAGTTACGAGTACAACATTGGACACAACAAGTAGCAATTTCATGACATACACATATAACACTTCATAGGTCACATTGTAGCACGTAGATTCAAACAACAAGTAGCATTACGGACCATGGTTCGAAATGACATAGGGTTCACAAATCGATACTTATGAATATAGAGTTCACAACAACACGTAGCACATCCTAGTAGCGTCCTCGACGTGCCGTCCTCGCGGGCTGCTTCCGGACGGCCATCCTCTTCGTCCGCTGCCGTGGCTGTTGTTGCTCGCTTGCTCCTGCCGCTCCCCGCTCCTCCTCCCTGCTCCTCCTGCTCCTCCTCCTCCTCCTCCTCATCCGAAGAGAACGGCTCGTCGTTCCTCATCCTCGACATAGCTGATCTCCGCGGCGGCCCGTCATCCTCCTCGGTGACAACCTTCTTTCCTCGGTTGACATAATCTTCCGGAGTGTACCGGTTTGGAGCCTTGCCCCTTGGCTTGAACCGGTAAGCTGACCGTGGGGCTTGCTTGGAGGTATGCTTTGGAAGTATGCCTTGACTCGGAATTAGGTCGTCCTCGGGAGGAATCTTCACAAACATGAACACATGAGATTACGAAAGTTGAAATTAGTAAGAACATGTTTGACAACGAACAAAATAGTCCATACCTGCGGTTCTTCAGAAGAGGAGGATGTAGGGATTTCGCCTTTGCGGCAACCTAGCAAGTTCGCTAACCGCCGCATCTTTCGTGCAGTGTTCTGTGTCATGGAACTCACGGTTACAAAGCCACCAGAACATAATTGCGTACATTCAAAGTTGGTGTGGTGACCCGGCATACCACTGCATGGTGTAGTATGCAAGTCTGATATAACACCAATGAAACACCGTTCCACTAGTATTATATCGCTCAGAGTGGTACAACAGAAACATATGCGGGTCCAAGGCATGTCTATAGAATTACATACATACTCTGTTACATAAGATCAGCACAGCCTCCTACTTTACAATGAGGTAAAACTGCAAATAACTCCAGAAGAACGACTCGTAGACTAGTCTTATCACGAACTCTATTGGTAGAGTATCTAACTAGCTACAGAGGCTATGAATAGATTCTAGCTAAATAGGAGCTAAGTTTAGGAAGCTAGTTCCTTTCTATTGCTAATCTAGGTTTCTCCTTGTTGGATGTGGTATCTGACTCTTCCGACAGGTTCCTGTCCCTTGAAGTAGTTGTTGACTCCTCGGTCTTCGTGTTGCACCGTAGATCCTCCTTCGGTGCCTCCATATCTAAGCAGGGATTTAAGAGTGGGATGAGTACGAGCGTACTCAACAAGTTCATTATAGGAAAGAGGTGTTTAATGCACTAGCTACAGCATTAGACCAAAAAGTCTAATACCAATGCAGGTTTTCATAACCATTTCTTCAAAAGATTGCTTTTATTCAGAAGAACTATGTCCGTCAGCCTTCACCGGTTTACTAGAACTTCATGGAGCTCCTTTCCGGCCGCGTTCGCAGTTCCATATCCCGGAACAGGGAGTGACAGGTCACGGTTCTTTCACTCGCAGAGGTGTGTTGCTTTACCCATAAGAGATCTTAACCTTGGTGCCAACCGAGTCATGTTCTCGTCCACACTTCCTTTGGTGTGAGGCCCGGTATAAGGTCTAGCCAATCATGTTCCTCCGCTACCTCGAACACCCACCCGTTGTTGCATGCGCCGACCCTGGGTCCACGTCGGTCCCATTATTCCTATAGATTTCAAGGTGGACCCCGACCACGACAACAGATGTCGGGCTCTACCATACACTCCTACGCCGGTGGCCGCAACCCATCATAGACCGCATTACCGTGGGGAATTAGAATGGGATCCCCACCCTCCGGTTGTTCCGCAAGACACAACCGCTACGGCAAGCAATGCTTTACCGTGGGGAATTAGAATGGGATCCCCACCCTCCGGTTGTTCCGCCGTACACAACCGCTACTGTAAGCGCATCCACCGATGAACGAGAGGTGGAAACACTTTTGACTACTCCGTCCCACTCCGGATCTTATGGTTAACACGGGTATTATGGCACAAGAATCATCGGCGACATTTGTTGTTTAATCCTAGATGGATATAAACCCGTGCAATGGAACCTCCACCATATCAACACATTCCATGGTTCCATTGCCCACCACTTAGTCATATTCATAGTTATGAAAGTAGTGGTTTTGATTTTTGTGCAATAGTGATAACCATAATACTTTGCAAGTAATTTGATAGAAATACTCAAATGACATGAGCAAGTGATGAACTTGCCTTTCTTGGCTGCAAGATTATGCAGACAAGGTCTTCGGTGCGTAATAACTCCAAATTCTGAAATAGCATCATCGTCCGGTAAGGACGATGTTTAGAAGATTGGCAAGGATGCAATAATGCATAAGAATGAGATGCAATCGCTCTAAGCGTGACCTAACCCCGATGATTTAGGATCAGTGAGTTGTAATGATTGTTTCAGGGTGTGTTGCACTTTTAGAGTGATTTACAAACAAGGTTCTTATTAAGGATTGGTTGCTTGGTATCATAACAGGTGTTTTAATATATCATAATAATAATACTAATAGCACACAACAATAACATTTGGTATAACACTAACATGTAATGAATAGTGGTTGGTGTTAGCACTATATGACATGGTTAATGATTAATTATCATATACTTCAAAAGAATAACTTTTGAAGAACATGTTAATAATGAACAAATATGATAATTAGAGTTGTGGAGTTCTATGGTTTACTATATTTCTAATGGGTTTCTGGAGTAAGGGTTAGATGGATCTTAACAAAGTTGGATTCATTAATAACTAGGGCTTGTATGGTTTTAGTGAAGCATAAGTATCTTAAGCAATTAATGGTTGCTATCATGATGATAAATCTTAGTGATAATAGTTAGCTGGGGTTGATAGGTCCTGTTAGGCAAGGTTGATGACTACTTCCTATTTACTTCAAAAGAATAACTTTTGAAGAACATACTTCTTAATTAATAAGAAGTATAACAATTACGGTTGAGGTTGTCTTTTATTAGCTATTGGATCTCTAAGTAGAGAATGGTTGGTTCCTAAATAGGATAGTTCATAAGTATCTCACACTAGTAGGGTTTAGTGGAACAGGGTTATGTAATGTAGAATAGTAGGTATGGTTGCTATTATGGTTCATCACAATGGTGTGATGCTAATTAGGGATAAATAAGGATGATGGCTTTGGTAATAGGATCTAGGTTTACACTTGGTTGACTCTACTTGATTAGTTAGGTCTGATGATGATGAACATATGGGATACCCATATATTAGTGATAGGTATTCTACATTTTATGTGGTTATGGCAATTATTTAGTTGCTATTATTGTTCTATGTTTGAAAATAAAATATTATGATCACCTTGTTCTAATCTAAGGTTTAGGTTAGAAGCACTTTAGGGTTTACATGTAATAATGGAGCTAGGGTTCCTAATGATATTAGGATTTTAGGGATCACATGAAATGATGGGTTGTAATTTCATTCAATTTGGAATTAGGGTTTACTATTTACCATATAGTTCTATGATTAATAACTTCATTCTAAAGTTGAAGTTATTAATAACTTAAAAATAATATTCAATTTGGTATTTTATTATTTTTAATTAATTAATAATTAGGTAATTATTAATTAGGGTTTAAATCTTCCACTAATAAAAATTGAATAGGATAACAAATTAAGAAAATTAGTTTTCATGTTTTCTTTATTTGCTTACTGGTTTTATTTATTTTATAAATGTTTTCTTTAATTTCTGAATTTTAATTGTGTTTAAAATTAAAGGAAAGGGCTTAATTAACAAGTATTAAATAATTAAATTTTATTGAAAATAAAAATTTCATATTATATTTTTATTGGATAGATCTTTCTTTTCTAAGAATTTTGATATCTTATTTTCATTTTTCTGAGTTATTATGGGTTTTACAAATTCATTTGAAGTTTCAGATATTATTGAGTTTGAATTAAAACAAAAGGAACTCGCTAAATCTACCCGGGTTGGCTACCCTCGGGGACACCGACGAGTGGGCCTACGCCACGGTGGCTGCCACACAAGCATTTGACCGGGGTCAAAATCGAAACGTGGCAGGGGCTTCTCTGCCGGCGGGAGGTCGGCGACCGCGCCGCCGTTCCCGGGGTCGCGCGGATGGATTAATAGAACCACTCGATTCAGCTCGCCGCAGTGAACACAATGGTACTAGCGCCGCTCCTAAAAGGTCGCCGGAGTTTGCTCGCCGGCGAGGCCGAACGACGGCGGACACGGGCATACGCGGCTAGGAGTCTACGAGGCGACGATTCGGTGCAAACAAATGCTCAGGAGATGCGCGGGCTCACCGTGAGCACGACGGGCATGACGGTGAGGTCGAGGGAGGCTTGCTTCGCCGGATTTGGGGTCGCCGGCCGTCGGAGAGATGAGCTCGTTGGTGACGCTCCGGGGCCTCCCAGCTCGATTCCTCCCGTATGCTGGGCATGTCGAGGATGCTGAAGACGATGGTGGTCACGGCGGGGCTCGGGGTTGCCCCAGTCGACGGCGGTGACCATGGCCGGGGTGAACTAGGGTTTTGGAATTGGGGAAAATGGAGCGAGGAAGAAGAAGAGCTCGAAGCTGGTTCCGTTCGGGGCCTTTATACGATGCTGTGGATGTCGCCACGCCATACTACCAAAGAAGGAGAAGCTGCCAGCGAGAGGGAGAAGAGAGACACGGCGTCGCGGTGGCCTCAGTGCACGGTGGGGATGAGGACGACCCCCTCCCGTTGTTTTCTTTAGCGAAGGGGTATCGTGGGCTGCAGTTTAGTGATGGCCTGGGCCGTGGTGTCGGGCTACTGGGCAGGCTTCTGCTGGGCTGCTTTGGCTGGTAAGGTCCAGGTAGGCCCCAACTCCTTTATCTCTTCTATTCTTTTCTGTTTTGTATTTTTTTCTATTTTCTGCTTTATTCTTAGTGTTGAATTCTGTTTATAATTCATGTATTAACTATTTTTCTATTTTGCAGGAGTTAAACAATTGGTCTTTTAAGAAGACTAATAAATGTATTATTGTAATACTCAATTGTTTTGATTAAACATTTCACATATGTGGTCTTTATTACAAATTGTAATTAATCATGATTTTATGCACTCATTTTAATTTCCTTTATCTTGTGTAATCAAATCTATTATTATTGTTAGGGTTGATAATTTCTTCTCTAAGTGTTTTGGAATTTATCATTTGGTTTGAGCTCTTAATTGAGAATTTAGTTCCCTGCATATGATTTTATGTGATCCTCTATTTATTAAGATCTTGTAATTTTGGTTATCACTCTATGTCAAGGTTATTGCTAATATTGTATTTTACTAGTACCTTGAAATACTTAGAGTACTTCTACTCTCATCTTGGTTTGATCTTGATTAATAGGTTAAGTGGTTGCTCACCATACATATGGTTTTAATTATAAAGTGTAGCACAAGATTTTGCTTATGTTCAGGAATTGAAGCATAAGATTTATTTGATGTGCAAATCTATGGTTCCAATGCTATTTACCTAATGACACATGGGTTGAATCTTAATTGTGGTTTAGGTTTTATTTGTGATCACCCATGTGATATACAATCTAGGTTGAGATATAATTCTAGGTTGTAGCTATGGGATGACACCATAGTGCATGTGCTAGGGTTTAATCTCCCCTCACCATGATAAGGTGGTTGTTTACTTAACATTTTATGTTCTCCTCAAGTTATTATGATATTGAGAATTAGTTTTTTCTTCTACCAAATAGCTTCTATTATTAATCTCAATTTATCATATAAGTAACTACATTGGTTATAGTTCTTTTATAGTTAACTTTGGTCACATGAATGTATGGTTTCTCACTACATAAAGTATAGAGTTTAACTCTAAAGGTTTTCTTGTGGTTCTTGAGTGAAGATTGGGATATAAGCCTGGATTTGATTACTAGTGATCTCCCTGTGATTTCATGTGGTGAAGGATATATACTTATCCTTTTAGATTTTATCCTCATTACCTCAAGAACATGATCACGGATTAAGCATGATCAACTTGTTCTTAATATATCTACCTCAAGTTCTTAGGGTTTATGATCATCACTCAATTTATAATGACCAAGGTTTGGCTTCCTAAGGTATCTCTCATTAAATGGATTTCTCACCTCTATTCTATTATCTTGAGTGTAACACCTTAGATTGGGCTCTCTTATAAAGGAATGGTTTATTCTAATGTTTATGGTGTACTCACCATATCTCAATAAATATTAAGTGTAAAACTCCACTTGGCTATCTTGGTTGAATTAATCTCCTCCTTACTTTATCAATTCATGGATATGTTATTATTCCATGTGATCTTAGGTTGTCTCACCATTCCAAGATATAATGGTTAATCTCCTAATGCTTTGGTTTAATGATTGTCCTTGAGTCTTAAATAGGTAAAGCTAAGAGTGGTATGAATGGTCCCACTCATTTGGAAAGGACTTGAGTAATACTCTAGGGTTCCTCTTGAAGATGATGGTTTCAATACTTGGATGTATATCCAAGGTTTAACTCAAGGTTTGTTATTGCTTCTCTAATAATATAAAACTCTCACCTCTTTAGGTTTGATGTAAAACTATTTGGAATAGAGAAGATATATATTTATAGGGTTGATCTTCTTGTTATGTTTCCAAAAATTAAGTAAAATGAACATCATGAGGTTCATGTTAGGATTAAGGATTAGTTTAAGACATGGAAAAGATAAGTGAAGAATGGTTTCCCAATTATTGTTACTTGATTTCCAATTAATTGTAGGTTCATATGTTATGGCAAGGGAATTCCATATTATGATCTTTTATAAGATCAAGCAATTGATCATTGAGTAAAGTGTTGTTGTGTTGATTATTAGTTCCATTTGATCTAACCCCTTAGATCAAATCATCTCTACCCCAAAACAAGGTTTTAACAAAGTCACATTGAGGTTTATAGCGCTTGACTTGATGAGCTACTTCAATTCCACCAAGGTCAAGTGAAACTTCGCTATCGTGATCTGTTTTACTTTAAAGCGCGAAAATTCCCCGGATTTTCTATGCATGAATGCAATGCACACATCTGTTTCCTCTATTTTTGTAACCCCATTACCTGGGATATTACAGTCTCTACCCCTTAAACTAAACTTCGTCCTCGAAGTTTGAACTCTCTCACGTTTCCGAAGTGTGGTTCTGACTTATGCAGACTTAAACTTTTCTAGATCTCCACAGTGATCTCACTGGATATAATTGAATATATCCCTTGTCCAGATTCTTCCTGGAATCCATTAGGGTTTGCCTCTGAACATTAGTTCTTATTCCAGTTCTATGATTTTTCTCTGGAATCTAATAATACCGCATCTCGAACCATGGCTCTTACTTTGATTCATTGATTTCTTCCATCTATTATAATCTTGTTTCCTATCTCATTGAAGATTCAATGATTGGAATTTCTCCTTGTCCTGGTAGTCTTTATTGAGGACTAACTGGGTAACATTCTCCTATTTGATAAAATAGGTCTTTGTTTTCCCTTACTACCAAAACTGCAGCAATGGTACTTAATGGGTCCTAACTATGGATTTGGTCGTGATGGTTTATTTTTCTAATAATGGATTAGACTTATATAGTCCATCCAATCATGGTTTATAGTTGATACCTATAAATATTTTGGATTATTTAGGTTCCATGAAAGGAATCTTTCAAATAGACTTTAGTTTTGGTATGGTCAATCTACTTCAGTCTTTGGCCTTCTTTAGCTATATTTGGTCTCCGGTATTTTCTTCATCCAACTTCTTTATCTTTGACTTACTTGAGCTTAAGTACTTCTGAGTAGATATTACTTACTTGCTCAAGTTATAATCCACTTCTTACGTCCTCGAGGTATGAACCTCGGCTTCGGTCGGACATCCTTCGAAAGTAGTGTTCAACAATCTTATGAAAATAAGATCGAACTTCCTCTCAGTTCAGACCTTCTTCTTCTATTATGCTCAAGGTATTGAGTTATTGTACATCCAACTCAATCTTTACTCTACCCCTTAGAGTTTTCTTATGGTCTTCAACTCCTTTTCTTCCAACCATTGGGCTTATGGTTAGAATATTGGTATAGGTCTTGTTTATAATTTATATTCTTCTAAGGTTTTGCGAAGAAACTTTGTGGTGTATCCACTCAATTGTGGACATCCAATGTGAATCCTTTGACTAAAAGTTTATAGATCTAGCTATTTGGCTGACAAGATTTTTATTTGTTCACAAACTTTTGTTACAACTAATTAAATCGTGGACTATTTGTAATACCAACTGATACCAGCTGTGGTTATTATACCAAGCTGTGGCTATTTGATATCTAAAAATGGATTCTATTATAGGTTCCGATCAAGCTGGACGAGACATCTTCTACTTTATCTCGCAAGTATTTATACTATACCAATTGTGGTCTTCGATACCAACTATGGTCTTCTTATATCTTCTATGGGTTCATAGGTCATCTTTCTTTCTTCGAGGGTTTATTGTTGCAAGAAAACCACTAGCTGACACTATGATTATAGTATTCGAAGTGATTTCCCATGCATTCCCTCTTATATGTTGACTATGGATCTGCTTGAGCTTCACCATAATCACCAGGTTTCTCACCTTCATGCTTCTTCCGTACTAAAGTACTCCTCTATTGAGGTAAGCATGAGCAATCGATTGTACTTCCTTCCGCAGTATTGTGGTTACTTCCCACAACTTTACTTCATTTCACCGATGAACCTTCATCTTGTCTTCGGAATCTTCCGGAATTCGTCGCTTCCTCACACGAATACTATTACCCTCTAGATCTATAGCATCAAGTCGAACTTGATATTGCAACATGCATTTGCATATCAAAGTCAAACTTCATGTATGGATCTAGTCAAACAATGAAAATTCAATAAAATCCAAGAAGATTCAGCTTTGTGCTAATAATACACACCATCATAAGCCTGAATATGATTGTTGAGTAAGACATCTCTAAACATCGGGCTCGATGTGTAGTATAGAACACCACATAATATAGGTTTATATCGTGATACTTAGCACGAATATAGGGAATTCTACTATTTGTCTCAACCTTTACCTTAATTGCACATTTGCAATGAGATAAACTTGAAACAAAGTGGTCTAAGATAGTTGTGGTTAACCTAATTTTTCTTTGGAAGTACTACTTAACTTCTATTTGGTTGAGGACTACCTCACATGATGTATTTTGGCTCTAACATTGCTACTCAAAGTACATAGCTATTGGAATATAGCTACTATACTTCCAAGTGTTTCTATCATAAGACTATGCTCATGATGTGTTTGGCACACTTCCCATGTTTTTGGAACACAATTCTTGCACTATTGTGCAATTGACTTCTTATTGTACTCCTCCAAAATACTTATAATGTTCTATTCCATCACATAATGATTCTCGAGTGAATCATATATGATTAGCAACTCTACCATGTAAGTAGGCATATAGTATTCCTATCACTCTTCCTTATTTCTCATGATGGACTCATCATGGTCTATACTACTTCATATAACTCATATTTATCACTTACTATCAGTTGTTTTACAAGTTTGAATAATTTACTCACCTATTACTTGTATTGGTTTAAACCATCTAATAGGATGTATTCCTGATATACTCTTATTTATCACTTGTTATCTCTACTATTATAGATCTGAATAACTCTTACTTAACCATAACATATGTTGGTACACATCTTCCACTAGGATATCTTCCTTATGGTTGTATCCTCTCTTTGGACTACCATGTATTGTATACCAACTGTGGTCTACTCATAATTATTTTAGGGTCTTAAGAGTATCCTACATAATTTGGGATTAGCTAGCTAACATTACTTAGGAAATATAGGTAAGAAATGTTGACTCAAGTGTGTCAGGATTATTCTCAAGTGAATATCCATCTCAAGTCATAAAAAGATTTGGTTTAACTAAGATGACTTCCTATAGACACTACCAATCCTATAGGTCTCCTTTAAAGGGTTTTAATCCTAAGGTCAAAGCATTTGCTCTGATACCAACTGTGGTGACCCGGCATACCACTGCATGGTGTAGTATGCAAGTCCGATATAACACCAATGAAACACCGTTCCACTAGTATTATATCGCTCGAGTGGTACAACAGAAACATATGCGGGTCCAAGGCATGTCTATAGAATTACATACATACTCGTTACATAAGATCGAGCACGAGCCTCCTACTTTACAATGAGGTAAAACCGCAAATAACTCCGTAAGAACGACTCGTAGACTAGTCTTATCACGAACTCTATTGGTAGAGTATCTAACTAGCTACGAGAGGCTATGAATAGATTCTAGCTAAATAGGAGCTAAGTTTAGAAAGCTAGTTCCTTTCTATTGCTAATCTAGGTTTCTCCTTGTTGGATGTGGTATCTGACTCTTCTGACAGGTTCCTGTCCCTTGAAGTAGTTGTTGACTCCTCGGTCTTCGTGTTGCACTGTAGATCCTCCTTCGGTGCCTCCATATCTAAGCAGGGGATTTAAGAGTGGGATGAGTACGAGCGTACTCAACAAGTTCATTATAGGAAAGAGGTGTTTAATGCACTAGCTACAACATTAGACCAAAAAGTCTAATACCAATGCAGGTTTTCATAACCATTTCTTCAAAACATTGCTTTTATTCAGAAGAACTATTTCCGTCAGCCTTCACCGGTTTACTAGAACTTCATGGAGCTCCTTTCCGGCCGCGTTCGCAGTTCCATATCCTGAACAGGGAGTGACGAGTCACGGTTCTTTACACTCTGCAGAGGTGTGTTGCTTTACCCATAAGAGATCTTAACCTTGGTGCCAACCGAGTCATGTTCTCGTCCACACTTCCTTTGGTGTGAGGCCCGGTATAAGGTCTAGCCAATCATGTTCCTCCGCTACCTCGAACACCCACCCGTTGTTGCATGCGCCGACCCTGGGTCCACGTCGGTCCCATTATTCCTATAGATTTCAAGGTGGACCCCGACCACGACAACAGTGCTGGGCTCTACCATACACTCCTACGCCGGTGGCTGCAACCCATCATAGACCGCATTACCGTGGGGAATTAGAATGGGATCCCCACCCTCCGGTTGTTCCGCAAGACACAACTGCTACGGCAAGCAATGCTTTACCGTGGGGAATTAGAATGGGATCCCCACCCTCCGGTTGTTCCGCCGTACACAACTCGCTACGGTAAGCGCATCCGTTGATGAACGAGAGGTGGAAACACTTTTGACTACTCCGTCCCACTCCGGATCTTATGGTTAACACGGGTATTACGGCACAAGAATCATCGGCGACATTTGTTGTTTAATCCTAGATGGATATAAACCCGTGCAATGGAACCTCCACCATATCAACACATTCCATGGTTCCATTGCCCACCACTTAGTCATATTCATAGTTATGAAAGTAGTGGTTTTGATTTTTGTGCAATAGTGATAACCATAATACTTTGCAAGTAATTTGATAGAAATACTCAAATGACATGAGCAAGTGATGAACTTGCCTTTCTTGGTCTGCAAGATTATGCGGACAAGGTCTTCGGTGCGTAATAACTCCAAATTCTGAAATAGCATCATCGTCCAGTAAGGACGATGTTTAGAAGATTGGCAAGGATGCAATAATGCATAAGAATGAGATGAAATCGCTCTAAGCGTGACCTAACCCCGATGATTTAGGATCAGTGAGTTGTAATGATTGTTTCAGGGTGTGTTGCACTTTTAGAGTGATTTACAAACAAGGTTCTTATTAAGGATTGGTTGCTTGGTATCATAACAGGTGTTTTAATATATCATAATAATAATACTAATAGCACACAACAATAACATTTGGTATAACACTAACATGTAATGAATAGTGGTTGGTGTTAGCACTATATGACATGGTTAATGGTTAATTATCATATACTTCAAAAGAATAACTTTTGAAGAACATGTTAATAATGAACAAATATGATAATTAGAGTTGTGGAGTTCTATGGTTTACTATATTTCTAATGGGTTTCTGGAGTAAGGGTTAGATGGATCTTAACAAAGTTGGATTCATTAATGACTAGGGCTTGTATGGTTTTAGTGAAGCATAAGTATCTTAAGCAATTAATGGTTGCTATCATGATGATAAATCTTAGTGATAATAGTTAGCTGGGGTTGATAGGTCCTGTTAGGCAAGGTTGATGACTACTTCCTATTTACTTCAAAAGAATAACTTTTGAAGAACATACTTCTTAATTAATAAGAAGTATAACAATTACGGTTGAGGTTGTCTTTTATTAGCTATTGGATCTCTAAGTAGAGAATGGTTGGTTCCTAAATAGGATAGTTCATAAGTATCTCACACTACTAGGGTTTAGTGGAACATGGTTATGTAATGTAGAATAGTAGGTATGGTTGCTATTATGGTTCATCACAATGGTGTGATGCTAATTAGGGATAAATAAGGATGATGGCTTTGGTAATAGGATCTAGGTTTACACTTGGTTAACTCTACTTGATTAGTTAGGTCTGATGATGATGAACATATGGGATACCCATATATTAGTGATAGGTATTCTACATTTTATGTGGTTATGGCAATTATTTAGTTGCTATTATTGTTCTATGTTTGAAAATAAAATATTATGATCACCTGTTCTAATCTAAGGTTTAGGTTAGAAGCACTTTAGGGTTTACATGTAATAATGGAGCTAGGGTTCCTAATGATATTCGGATTTTAGGGATCACATGAAATGATGGGTTGTAATTTCATTCAATTTGGAATTAGGGTTTACTATTTACCATATAGTTCTATGATTAATAACTTCATTCTAAAGTTGAAGTTATTAATAACTTAAAAATAATATTCAATTTGGTATTTTATTATTTTTAATTAATTAATAATTAGGTAATTATTAATTAGGGTTTAAATCTTCCACTAATAAAAATTGAATAGGATAACAAATTAAGAAAATTAGTTTTCATGTTTTCTTTATTTGCTTACTGGTTTTATTTATTTTATAAATGTTTTCTTTAATTTCTGAATTTTAATTGTGTTTAAAATTAAAGGAAAGGGCTTAATTAACAAGTATTAAATAATTAAATTTTTATTGAAAATAAAAATTTCATATTATATTTTTATTGGATAGATCTTTCTTTTCTAAGAATTTTGATATCTTATTTTCATTTTTCTGAGTTATTATGGGTTTTACAAATTCATTTGAAGTTTCAGATATTATTGAGTTTGAATTAAAACAAAAGGAACTGCTAAATCTACCCGGGTTGGCTACCCTCAGGGACACTGACGAGTGGGCCTACGCCACGGTGGCTGCCACACAAGCATTTGACCAGGGTCAAAATCGAAACGTGGCAGGGGCTTCTCTGCCGGCGGGAGGTCGGCGACGGCGCCGCCGTTCCCGGGGTCGCGCGGATGGATTAATAGAACCACTCGATTCAGCTCGCCGCAGTGAACACAATGGTATTAGCGCCGCTCCTAAAAGGTCGCCGGAGTTTGCTCGCCGGCGAGGCCGAACGACGGCGGACACGGGCATACGCGGCTAGGAGTCTACAGGCGACGATTCGGTGCAAACAAATGCTCAGGAGATGCGCGGGCTCACCGTGAGCACGACGGGCATGACGGTGAGGTCGAGGAGGCTTGCTTCGCCGGATTTGGGGTCGCCGGCCGTCGGAGAGATGAGCTCGTTGGTGACGCTCCGGGGCCTCCCAGCTCGATTCCTCCCGTATGCTGGGCATGTCGAGGATGCTGAAGACGATGGTGGTCACGGCGGGGCTCGGGGTTGCCCCAGTCGACGGCGGTGACCATGGCCGGGGTGAACTAGGGTTTTGGAATTGGGGAAAATGGAGCGAGGAAGAAGAAGAGCTCGAAGCTCGGTTCCGTTCGGGGCCTTTATACGATGCTCGTGGATGTCGCCACGCCATACCGCCGAAGAAGGAGAAGCCGCCGGCGAGAGGGAGAAGAGAGACACGGCGTCGCGGTGGCCTCAGTGCACGGTGGGGATGAGGACGACCCCCCTCCCGTTGTTTTCTTTAGCGAAGGGGTATCGTGGGCTGCAGTTTAGTGATGGCCTGGGCCGTGGTGTCGGGCTACTGGGCAGGCTTCTGCTGGTAAGGTCCAGGTAGGCCCCAACTCCTTTATCTCTTCTATTCTTTTCTGTTTTGTATTTTTTTTCTATTTTCTGCTTTATTCTTAGTGTTGAATTCTGTTTATAATTCATGTATTAACTATTTTTCTATTTTGCGGGAGTTAAACAATTGGTCTTTTAAGAAGACTAATAAATGTATTATTGTAATACTCAATTGTTTTGATTAAACATTTCACATATGTGGTCTTTATTACAAATTGTAATTAATCATGATTTTATGCACTCATTTTAATTTCCTTTATC
Source organism: Lolium rigidum (assembly GCF_022539505.1). Lineage (NCBI taxonomy): Eukaryota > Viridiplantae > Streptophyta > Magnoliopsida > Poales > Poaceae > Lolium > Lolium rigidum. Next base: position 333,926,620 of record NC_061510.1, read on the forward strand.
TTGTGTAATCAAATCTATTATTATTGTTAGGGTTGATAATTTCTTCTCTAAGTGTTTTGGAATTTATCATTTGGTTTGAGCTCTTAATTGAGAATTTAGTTCCCTGCATATGATTTTATGTGATCCTCTATTTATTAAGATCTTGTAATTTTGGTTATCACTCTATGTCAAGGTTATTGCTAATATTGTATTTTACTAGTACCTTGAAATACTTAGAGTACTTCTACTCTCATCTTGGTTTGATCTTGATTAATAGGTTAAGTGGTTGCTCACCATACATATGGTTTTAATTATAAAGTGTAGCACAAGATTTTGCTTATGTTCGGGAATTGAAGCATAAGATTTATTTGATGTGCAAATCTATGGTTCCAATGCTATTTACCTAATGACACATGGGTTGAATCTTAATTGTGGTTTAGGTTTTATTTGTGATCACCCATGTGATATACAATCTAGGTTGAGATATAATTCTAGGTTGTAGCTATGGGATGACACCATAGTGCATGTGCTAGGGTTTAATCTCCCCTCACCATGATAAGGTGGTTGTTTACTTAACATTTTATGTTCTCCTCAAGTTATTATGATATTGAGAATTAGTTTTTTCTTCTACCAAATAGCTTCTATTATTAATCTCAATTTATCATATAAGTAACTACATTGGTTATAGTTCTTTTATAGTTAACTTTGGTCACATGAATGTATGGTTTCTCACTACATAAAGTATAGAGTTTAACTCTAAAGGTTTTCTTGTGGTTCTTGAGTGAAGATTGGGATATAAGCCTGGATTTGATTACTAGTGATCTCCCTGTGATTTCATGTGGTGAAGGATATATACTTATCCTTTTAGATTTTATCCTCATTACCTCAAGAACATGATCACGGATTAAGCATGATCAACTTGTTCTTAATATATCTACCTCAAGTTCTTAGGGTTTATGATCATCACTCAATTTATAATGACCAAGGTTTGGCTTCCTAAGGTATCTCTCATTAAATGGATTTCTCACCTCTATTCTATTATCTTGAGTGTAACACCTTAGATTGGGCTCTCTTATAAAGGAATGGTTTATTCTAATGTTTATGGTGTACTCACCATATCTCAATAAATATTAAGTGTAAAACTCCACTTGGCTATCTTGGTTGAATTAATCTCCTCCTTACTTTATCAATTCATGGATATGTTATTATTCCATGTGATCTTAGGTTGTCTCACCATTCCAAGATATAATGGTTAATCTCCTAATGCTTTGGTTTAATGATTGTCCTTGAGTCTTAAATAGGTAAAGCTAAGAGTGGTATGAATGGTCCCACTCATTTGGAAAGGACTTGAGTAATACTCTAGGGTTCCTCTTGAAGATGATGGTTTCAATACTTGGATGTATATCCAAGGTTTAACTCAAGGTTTGTTATTGCTTCTCTAATAATATAAAACTCTCACCTCTTTAGGTTTGATGTAAAACTATTTGGAATAGAGAAGATATATATTTATAGGGTTGATCTTCTTGTTATGTTTCCAAAAATTAAGTAAAATGAACATCATGAGGTTCATGTTAGGATTAAGGATTAGTTTAAGACATGGAAAAGATAAGTGAAGAATGGTTTCCCAATTATTGTTACTTGATTTCCAATTAATTGTAGGTTCATATGTTATGGCAGGGAATTCCATATTATGATCTTTTATAAGATCAAGCAATTGATCATTGAGTAAAGTGTTGTTGTGTTGATTATTAGTTCCATTTGATCTAACCCCTTAGATCAAATCATCTCTACCCCAAAACAAGGTTTTAACAAAGTCACATTGAGGTTTATAGCGCTTGACTTGATGAGCTACTTCAATTCCACCAAGGTCAAGTGAAACTTCGATTCATCGTGATCGTTTTACTTTAAAGCGCGAAAATTCCCCAGATTTTCTATGCATGAATGCAATGCACACATCTGTTTCCTCTATTTTTGTAACCCCATTACCTGGGATATTACAGTTGGTGATCATACCTTAATGAAATTCCGCAACGGTCCGACAGGCTTTTCATCTCTGTGGCTCTGGTCCCACATAATCTCGCACTCCTGAGTTGTTTTCTGGATCTCCTCCCGCTGTGACAAACATAGCATACACAATTGAAGCGAGCACATGGCAATCTAGATGATGTACTAGTTAGTGAGAGAATCCATTACCACGAAGTTCAGCTCGGAAGCAATAGAAGTCGATCTCCCTCTGCGAGCAAAAGTGTCGTGTTGGCTTTGCCCAACCTCATCGAACTGGATGGGGTCGTCCAAGATCTCCTCACGATACGCGCGCTTCACTAACTCGATACGCGTGTTCTGATGGAACCACTCGAGGTAGTTGTTGAAAGCGGTGAAGTCGTGAGGCACAATCGCTCGGGGCCGCATTCCGTGCCGCTTCCAAGCGGTGTTGGAACGCTCGCGATGTGGCCGCTATGATGGACTCGGCCAATTTGTGATCTTCCTCTCGCCGCTGCCTATCAAGCCTGCAAGAATCAACAAGTTAGTTTGTACCTCTTCTATCAAGAATCTTCCATCGCATGATTCCGAACTTTACCTATGAAGCGCCTTGTCCGTGTCTTGCCACGAGTGGTGGGCACTCCCGATACAGCCCAAACTCGTCTCATCACTCTTTGCGGCTGGTGGTGTTCAACAAGCCACATACATATGAGTGGGCAGCGCATACGCCAGAACCGCGCCTCCTCCGTGCACTTGTGGTTGAGGTCAGCCATCCCCGCGCCAATACGGTAGTAGCCACCATATGGCTCCCATTCCACCCGCAGCATACAAATTTTTAGAACATGCCAGTAGAATCAATCAAAACTAGGATTGCAACTCCGGAGTGATCGGTTACTTGCTCAGCGGTAAGAGTGTCCAACTCCGCAGTGTACTGCCTGTACATGACCATTGGATCGCTCGTCATCTCCGAGACATTGTCCCAAAGGTATGCCCAAGTGGGCTCCCGATCAGGAAAGTGAGGGTGATGAGGCCATGGCCTCTCGGTGAGTGTCCTAGGCCGCCCAACTGATAGGCGGTCCCAGCTCCATACGGAAAGTAGGAGCATGCATCCACCAATACCGCCGCTCCCAGTCCTGCTACCAGTCCTGCGACAAGCTTCGTCCAACTGCGTACATAAGATATTTGGTTACTACTTTGCCTAGCACACTACTATAGGAAAATAGTACATAGAACAAATCATCACTTGCCGGTAGAGGTAGGCAAGTGCCGATGTTCCCCAACTCCACCGGTCATCCAACACCGTAAGCGCCTTCAGCCAACACCAATGGGCCAGCTTCCCCCCACTGTCAGGAAAGAGAGTCCTCGAAATCATGTACCATAAGTACACGCGGGCGTACGTCCTCCGAGTGTCCTCGTCGGCCTCTACCGGGCATTCTCCAAAGTTAGTCCTGATCCATTCGAAAGACGCGCCGGCGGGAACTCTCTTCTTTGGTTCTGTTGGCAGCGGAGGAGCCCCGCCAATAAGCGCCTCCATCCGCCGGCGCCACCCATCGAAGTCTGTGTTCATACACGGTGGCTCGCCCTGAATAGGTAGTCCAAGGATCATGGAAACATCCTGGAGAGTAGGGGCCATCTCGCCGGCCCTCAAGTGGAAGGTGTGAGTCTCCGGCCTCCACCGGTCGACAAGGGCGGTGAGTGCCGAGGGGTTCATGTGTGGCCCCCACGGCTTACAAGGGATATGAACGGCATAAGACCGGTAGGCCGGATGAACTCCGTGTACCTCTCGTCATACGGTATATCTGCTGTGCCATGGTAACGAATCTTCAAAGGGTGAAGATCCGTTCCCCTCTCCGTCATATGAACAGCCCGGTGCATCCTGTCGTACTCTTCATCCAGAAGCCACACCATCCTACATGTTTACACAACCATATTATGAGTCATTCCACTAACAAAAATGAGCAACACATACATGAGAGTTCATATCCAAATACATGAGAGTTCCATACATACACACATACATTCATATCTAGGGTTCCAACAAATATTTGGTTCAAATATGAGTTATTCCATCACAAATAGTAGACATTTCAAGACATACATACATAGAATTTGAACACATACATAGCCATTTTATATCTACATAGCCAAATCTAGGGTTCATATCCAAATCCACCAACATATCCAAATCTACGGTTCATATCCAAATCCACTAACATATCTAGGGTTCCTACACATACACATTCAACATATCTAGCCATTTCAACACATACATGTAAAATTTCATATCTAGGGTTCCACCAAATCTAGGGTTCATATCCAAATCCACCAACATATCCAAATCTTGCTAGGTTCGAGCCAAATGCACTAACATATCAATGGTTCATATCTAAATCCACCAACATGAATTTCCATGTCTAGGGTTCATACCCAAATCTACCAAATCCACCAACAATAGTGGACGAATCGAGGGAATCGAAGGGGAATACCTTGAGGAATGGAGGAGGAAGGACTTGGCCGGATAGATCTGACGATTCCTTGGTCGATTTGGTGGGGGGGCGAAGGGGAGGCGGGCTGCGGCGGCGGTTGGGGAGGAGCAGCAGAGAGAAGAGAAAGAAGAAAGAGAGGGTCGGGCTGGGCGCGGGCGCGGGCGCCACACTTAAGTGGATGTGTGGCGCCCGTGGCATCGGCGCCACACATCGAGCCTCGCAAAACGGCTAAGTCCCAGAGGATTTGTCTCACAGTATGTTGTGGGGGATTACAAGTGCATGTGTGGCGCCGTCGGGAGGGGCGCCACACATGCTGCCACGTCGGATGGGCGCACCAGCTCAGCGGCGAGGGGGCCACGTCGGCTGGGACAGTGGCGCCGGCAGGAGGGGAGCCACATAGGCATGTGTAGCGCCCGTGGGAGGAGCGCCACACAAAAGGGTTAGATTGGTGAAATAGTTTCGCCGGAGGGTTAGTCTGTGCTTTTCTTTCACTTTTAGGTTATTTTTGTGCAAATCGCCGCACCGAGGCTTGTTCATTTGCTCGCAAGCGCGTGTACGATGGGAGGCAGACCGTGTGTGTCAGTCTGTCTGTCCCAGGATGTGTCATAGCTACAGTACCGATGAATCATCGTCCTTTGCGTGCCTACAGGATGCGATGAAGAATTGACGGTTGCCCGTGGCACGACCTTGATTAATTTTAGCAAGAAAAATAAACTAAATGTTGCTAGTTTGGGACTTTGCGGTGTAGATTCTGCGACCTAACTTTATATGTGGTGCGAAATGGCAAGTCTTGTTTAGAGGAACTAGCATAGTGGCCCTCGCAAAAGCGAGGGCATCAACTTTAGTGGATGTGAGTCGAAGAAATAAAGTAATGATTTCATGATATAAAATTTTATTTGGTTAAGCTTTTAAATTTATTTTTGCAAATAAAGTATAACATCTGCGAGCATCACATACGTGAGTGACAAATTTTATCATCCTAAAAGTTGTTTCATTTGTGGGAACAACCATCTCTGTTGTTTATAAGTATTATTAGATAAATAATAGAAATGTGTATGGCATTAGATCACTATGAGATTTTATTAACATTGATAAATTTTCATTATGAGCTCAAATGATTCATTATCGTTAATAGGTGGGTTAATAGGTGGGCCAACTTAGGCAGTTATAATTGTTACCTCTCTTTATTTTTCTTCCATACAATTACTTGGGCAGTTTGAAAAATGTGTGACTTTTTAGACCACGATTTCCATGGTGAAACTTTGACCACTATTTTCCAAGGTAAAATGATCCTAAAAATTAACATAAACACATAGTTAATATTATGTCAGTAATATTATCTTTTGGGGGCCATTAATATGTTTTTACGTTCCTAGTCGAAGTTAGAGAGGTGCTACTCCAAACTTCTTATAATATCAGCTATTTTGATATAGTACTTTTTTCTATTTGAGACAAATTATATGTATATCAATCTTTGGTTTAGTTGTTTATGCACACTCGGTGAGATGTACTTGTTGTTTCATATAACATTTTTTTTTTTTTTGAAACGGAGGCAAAAGCTTTGCCTCATCCATTAATTAAGAAGAAAGTGCCCAATTTTTAGGAGAAAATTGGGCAAAAACCAACAACACACACTGGACACCCCGGCCAACCTGGCTACCCACACAGAACACACACGCCATCGAGAAGAAAAGCCATCGATGAGGATGTCATCGAGCGTCATCGTCGTCACTCCTCCACGAGCCAGCGATTCCGACTTCACCTTAAACGACCGCCACCGAGACCCTCGCCGCGAACGACACTGGAGCCAATGTGAGCCTATACCAAACAATCGACCCCCAAGCACGTCGAGGAGGAGGCAGCTCCGACTTCAACCGTGACCTTCCAAGGAGAAAGTTGCACGCCTTGCACCGACGCAAGCACCAATCAGATAATAACATGACTACACGGCTCAGATAATATAGTTTCAGCCTACTATCAACATTCTATTTCTTGCATTACTGAACTGACATGTGATCCTATGTTAACTTCGTGGCATCATAGGTAAGACACGTAATTATTCTAAGGATATCTAAACATAAAAATAAAAATCACATTGGACATTATTTTGAGAATTGAAATATGCAGAAATTGGGGCCTCTAAATAAAAAAATTAGTGCCAACATTTGCGACGTTGATACACTAATATTTTTATTTATAAAATTGTGATAAAAAGAGAATCCATCAGATTGATGGACAAAATTCTTTTATTGTTCAAAGAAATTTATGGTGTTATTCATGTCTCGGGGTTTATTGTGATTGTAATTTACACAATATCAAGTCATTAATTTCTAGGATATGTACATATTAATGTGGTAACATCCAACTTTTAAAGAATAAACCAATTTCAGAGTTCTAACCATGTGGCCCTAATGCGTAAACTAAACGAAGTAGATAAATAGGTCTTCCATGGAATATTCTAATAAACTGAGTTTCAGAATAGTTTTATCGGTTTTGTATATTATTGGACATAAAACTTGTCAAATGGAACCATATAGTTATGGAATTAATATTCTTTTATTAAATTCTACTCATTAATTTAAGTCCAATTATATTAATAAATATTTACATAGTCTTGTAGCTATCTACGCTCATCCATGTGCATGCATATATCTATACTGCCAAATACGTATTGATAATTTATATTTTGTTATAAGTTTATATCGTAATACATAGTTCCACCTGCAATCACACTTTCAGTGTTGTAGCTAGCTATTTATTGTACGCATTTAAAAAAAAAAAAACGGATTGGCTTATTTCTATGGATTTCTCTAGATAGTATACATTTTGTTTAACGGAATCTGGCTCTTGTTAATATTCCAATGTAGCTAGCTAGCTAGTGTATTTGTTTTTCTAAACGGCTTGCCTATTTTGAGAAAAAAAAACTGTAGACAATTGAAACATGGAGAGAGCTATGCATATCTGCACTTAGATTGATGTTGTGTTTGCATGCTTCTTATATACGTACACAGCATTTGCATGCTGCTTATATACACTGCGTTCAGATTGATTGCTCTGTGCAATGTGTTGTGTGCGCGAGCAAGCAACGTATCCAGAATCTTCAGTCAATCTCGAGTCAGAGCCCTAGCCTGTTGTGCCTTCCATAAGTGGCGTCCTTGGCCCAGCTTTTGCTAACATTGGACTGCATGCTAAAGAAGCACCTAGCGGACCACGCGGCCACATGCTACGACGGTAGTTTGCAGAGGCGATCAGGAAGCGTGATCCGTTGATGGCCTCTCGTGTTTGGCGGCGCGCAGGGAGAAGGCGAGAGTGTTTTAGGAAAGATGAGATATATTAGTCACGGTGACTCTAGCCAACGTATGCCTATTAATCTCTTCTTTCCTACGGACGGTGCACGTATGTGTCAAACATAACATGTCATGTATGTCCACAATATATGCTTTACTTGTTACGTAAAATCTTTAAATCTTGACCATTAAATTGTAGATCTAACATCTAAAATAATTCTAATGATGTGGATGTGGATTAACCTCGTGTCTCTATTTTAAACATATGTAATATGTATTTTGCTTTTAGTATATAATAGAATAGAATAGATAGATGCCCGGGTTTAGCTTATGACCAAGGACAAGGGGACCGAATTGGCCCAAAATGAGCGAGACGAATAACGTTCGTCGATTAGTCTACCAACACCACAGATGCCGTCTTCTGTCGTCCTAGATATTGCCGGCGACGTTGCTAATACGGGAGATCCTAATGACATGACAAATCGCCAAGGATTAGCTACCGAGTCGGCAACAAAAGCGTTAGGAGTTGCTCGCCGGGTTGTATCTACAAAAGAAGAAACCCGCTAGTTTGATTGCCTATACGATTTTTTTTCCAACCCATGCTTTTTAAACTGGTCTAGACTCTGTATGAGGAATTGAGGATGCATGCTCGATTTGAACATTTTCAGTATGACAACCTCTCCACGCGCTCGTTGGGGGAAACACCATATCGAGCTCGTGTGATGGAGAGATGGCGAGAGCTCACGTGCATCCGCGAAAATTTGGCGGGAGACATTAGGTCACCTGTCGCCGATTCACACCACTTATCCGCACCGCTCCGCCTCACTGCTAAATCACGTGCCACCATTTTCTCCCATTTGAGCTTCTCTTCCACGAAAGATTCTTCACCGACAAGCAGGTAAGCGACAACATCTACTCCTGCCAGTGCAGTGCCGCCGCGGCAAGTCTTCTTCCTCCACCTCACACACATGTCATCTACCTCGTCCAATGATCAGAATTGTGTGAGTGACATTGAACCCTAGCCGTGTGATCGCTTAGATCTGATTGCATATGGTAGCTTAGATCTGTTAAGTTTGGTAGCTTAGGTGTGGAGGTTGTATAGTAGATTTTGCAACTTTTGTTTCGTGATGTTTTTTCCAACCGGGTTTCTACCCCTATCCATTTTAGGCAACTATCGTTTCATGATGTAGCATGCGGAAGAGGTAGATCAATGATTTTTTTGATCTTCATTGTTGTGATAGTTGATTCGATGATTGGTTCTAAATGTATAATTCTTCTTCTTGTGCTAGCATTTCACTCATAGATGGTACCACGCAACGTAGAGCAGTTAACCAACTTAAGGGTGTCGCATTGTTCATCTTCACTGACCTTGTTAGAATGTTAGATGTGCTAGTTTCGTGAGCAGTGTGATTGTAAGTTGCATGCTTACCAATATTTTTCTACTCTAGTACTTTGATTTGTGATATAGGGGAAGTAAAACTCACCGAGCTGTAGGCTAACTCAGTAACGTTGGCGGTGCCACTTTGATATCTGTAAGCGGTGCTATGTCCACCTCCGTCCTCAACAGGGTCCATCGGTTCATCAAGAATGGGTCCCAATAGACAAAGAGTTTATGATGAAGGTCCTTCAAACTGTTTCAAAGGCCTTTTTGAGTCCTTCAGGCATCGAGTCGTCGAGGAACAGATCTACAACCATTTGAGACATTGGAGATGAAGGTGGGTTCAGGTCCTCCTGCTCAAATGGCTTGAGAATGTGTGTTGGACAGAGGAGAGAACATCACACGTGATGGATGTGAGTGTGTACTTTGCGCACATTAAGGTTGGATCAATTTGCACTTCTTTGCAGTGCATTGACTTCTTCCATATCTCACATATAACCAAGAACTAACTCAGTTCCCAATTAAGATAACCCCAAAAACACCGATTTCATCAACAAGCCACCGTTTTTATCAACAAGCCTGTAGGCTCGGATGAAGATCATCTTTGCTGGTGGTATATATCCAACACATCAATATCTCTAACTACGACACATCGTACTCCAAGTCACTGTTGAAATATTGGGCCCATTTTTTTTAGTGGCCCAAATTAGATTTCAGTTTTTCCTATAAATCTCAAAGCCCACATAGTGGCAGCCTTGTGAGTTTGAGCCCAAGTTGGTGGCAGCTCACTAGGGAGTGGCAAGAGGTGGGAAGTTTAGTCCCACATGGAAAGTTGGGAGGAAGTTAAACCACCTTATAAGGTGGGTTGTTCCACCACTAGTAAGTGAGTGAGAATAGGAGTGCTACACGCGCGCTCCTCCTCCTCCTCGCTCGACTCGACTCGACTCGACTCGACACGTCACGACGCGCGCCGCGCTCGTGGTGAGTGGATTGATCCTCGAGCCGAGACTTTCCTTACTTTTTGCAGCTCAGGAAAACGAACAGAGTCCTAGACGGACGCGTCGCAGTTAGTCGGTTCGGGTCGCTCCCGGATCGTGGGCTATCTGTAACCGACTCACGTTCGTGCGACGTGGGCGTGGCCCACGTTGCCTAGGGTTTCCCGAGCCTATATAATCTCCTGCCCGGCTACCGCAGAAACATCATCCAATACACGAGTTAGGGTTTCCACCTCTCTCTGCTTGAGCCGCCATCGTAGCCTACTCCATCCCGCGAGCCGACGTGCATCGGCGAACGGGAGAGCAGGTCTCCGGAACCGCTCGTCCTTGCGATCCTGTACGGGAGAGGGCGAATTAGGTTTTTGGGAAGCGCTCGCGCGACCGCTCAAGCTCTTCATCACGGGTCGCCTTCCGTCCAAGTCGGGCGGTGCTGCCTACCGTCGTCTTCAACGCCGTCTACTTCGACCCGTCGTCCCTCGTCGTCAACAACGTTGTCATCAACAACGTTACCGCTGCGACATCGTCCGCTACACCTCCACCGGATCGGTACGTGCGACATATCTCGATCCGTTTACCGATGGATGCTTTACTCGTTTGCAGCTCGCCGTCTGCTCATGTTGATTAATGCATCTAGTATGTTCGAGTTTCACATGTTAGTAGTTGCTGTCGTCATGCTTAATATTCTGGAATTAATCATGGAAATTGTGCCTAATTATCCAACAATCCAAAAACCTAATTGTAGGCAATTTCCTGAGTTAACAATGGCTGGTTTTTCCGATGCACTGAGGCCGGATAAGTTTACCGGTGTGCACTTTAAGAGGTGGCGGTATAAGGCCATGCTCGGCTTACTCATCCGAAAGTGTTCGAGTTACTGATGGTTTACCTGAAGGAACTATATCTGACCAAGATCAGAACAAGTTCAAGGAAAACAATACTCTCTTCGTCGGATGCGTTCTAAGTATTCTTGCTGATCGTCTGTGTGATGTGTACATGCACTTAACAGATGGTAAAGAGCCCTGGGATGCACTGAATGCTAAGTTCGGTGCAACCGATGCAGGCAGATGAAGCTGTACATCATGGAGAGCTTCCATGACATCGGGATGGTTAACAACCGTTCCGTAGTCGAACAAGCTCATGAGATACCAGTGCATTGCGAAAGAGCTTGAACTCCTTAAGTGTGCCTTACCTGACAAGTTTGTGGCTGGATGCATCATCGCTAAGTTGCCCCCTTCATGGAGGAACTTTGCCACAACTCTCAAACACAAGAGACAAGAGATATCAGTTGAAAATCCGATAGCGTCTCTTGATGTTGAGGAGAAAGCTCGGGCTAAGGATAATACCGAGAAAGGAGAGGGTCGGTCTAGCGCCAACATGGTGCGAAGAAACCCTACAGCAAGAACAAAGGGAATACCAAGCCCTCCTTCAATAAGCCTATGAAGACTACAACCTTCAAGAAGAAGAAGATGATAAACAAAGCAGATCCGAGCTGCTTTACTCGTGGAGAGGCTGGCCACTTTTCTAAGGACTGTCCGCAGAGGGCAGACCGCAAGAAAAAGGGGAGGCAAGTCAACACGGTGACCGCTAGCAATGTCGATGGGTACGGTAATCTCTTTACTTGTTCTTTCGGTATTTCAATCTCCATGTTGGTGGATTGATACGGGTGCTAATGTTCATGTGTGTGCTTGACATATCCATGTTCACTTCTTACCAGGTCGCCGGGATTCTTCCGTCTTGATGGGGAATGGGTCACATGCTTCGTTCGTGGTGTTGGCACGGTAGATCCGAAGTTCACTTCGGGGAAGATCGTGCGAGTGAGGAACGTGCGGCATGTCCCTACTATGAACAAGAATCTCGTTAGCGGCTCCCTTCTATGCGAGAGATGGGTTTAAGGTTGTTTTAGAGTCGAATAAAGTAGTTGTTTCCAAGTTTGGACAATTTATTGGTAAAGGCTATGAGTGCGGAGGCTTGTTCCGCTTTTCGCTTCTACGATTTCGAGTAATAAGTCCGTGAACCATATTTGTGGCAATGTTAGTGATGATACCAGTGTTTGGCATTCTCGTTTATGTCACATTAATTTTGGTTTAATGTCTCGGCTATCCAGCTTAAGTTTAATTCCGAATTTTACCATTGCCAAAGGTTCTAAGTGCCATAGTTGTGTGCAATCAAAGCAACCTCGGAAGCCTCACAAGGCAGCCGAGGAGAGAAACTTAGCACCTCTAGAACTCATACATTCTGATCTATGCGAGATGAATGGTGTGTTGACAAAAGGTGGAAAGAGATATTTCATGACATTGATTGATGATGCGACTAGATTTTGCTATGTTTACTTGTTGCGAACTAAAGATGAAGCTTTAGACTACTTTAAAATTTATAAGGCCGAAGCTGAAAATCAACTAGAGAGAAAGATCAAGCGTCTTAGGTCTGATCGTGGTGGTGAATATTTTCCTAAAATCTTTGATGAATTCTGTGAGAAACATGGCATTATTCATGAGAGGACGCCTCCCTATTCGCCCCAATCAAACGGGGTTGCCGAGAGGAAAAACCGCACGCTGATCGACTTGGTGAATTCCATGTTAGCCACTGCTTGGTTTATCAAAGGCATGGTGGGGGAGGCTTTATTGACTTCATGTCATGTCCTGAATAGAGTTCCTAACAAGAATAAAGATAAAACCCCTTACGAGGAGTGGGTCTGGAAGAAAACCATCACTTTCGTATCTCGCGCACCTGGGGATGTTTGGCGAAAGTCAATATTCCAATCACTAAGAAACGCAAACTCGGACCAAAGACGAGTGGATTGTATCTTTCTAGGTTATGCTCCGCGGAGTGTAGGATATAGATTTTTAGTAGTTCAATCCGAGGTACCGATATGCATGTTGATACTATTATGGAATCTCGTGATGCAACATTTTTTGAGAATATGTTTCCTATGAAAGATATGCATAGCATTGCTAGAATTTCTACCGAGATAATTCCTGAGTCTAGTACATCTAATGAGTATTTTGAACAATCACATGAGAATGTTACTGAGAAGGATGACAATGAAGCTCCTAAACGGAGCAAGAGACGAAGGATTGAAAAATCCTTTGGTAATGATTTCATTGTGTACCTTGTGGATGATACTCCCACGTCCATTGCAGAGGCATATGCATCTCCAGATGCGGATGACTCGGAAAGAAGCTGTCCATAATGAGATGGACTCGATTCTTTCTAATGGAACTGGGAGCTATCGAAACGACCCCATGGATGCAAGCCTCGTGGGCTGCAAATGGGTGTTCAAGAAGAAGCTAAGACCTGATGGTACTATTGAGAAGTACAAGGCGCGGCTTGTAGCTAAAGGCTACACACAGAGAGAAGGCGAAGATTACTTCGACACCTATTCACCTGTCGCTAGACTTACCACCATTCGAGTACTACTGTCCATGGCTGCCTCCTATGGTCTTATCGTTCATCAAATGGACGTAAAGACAGCTTTTCTTAATGGAGAGTTGGAAGAGGAAATCTATATGGATCAGCTCGATGGGTTCGTAGTAAAAGGTGAAGAAAGAAAGGTGTGCAAGTTGCTGAAATCTTTATATGGCCCGAAACAAGCACCTAAGCAATGGCATGAGAAGTTTGACGGAACTTTGACTTCGTAGGCTTTGTTGTCAATGAGGCTGACAAGTGTGTTTACTATCGCCATGGTGGGGGCGAAGGTGTTATACTATGTTTGTATGTGGATGATATTCTGATCTTTGGTACAAACATGAAAATAATACACGAGGTCAAGTCTTTCTTGTCAAAGTGCTTTGATATGAAAGATCTGGGAGAAGCTGATGTGATTCTGAACATCAAGCTGATTAAGAATGAGAGTGGGATTACTCTAACGCAATCCCATTATGTTGAGAAGATCTTGAGCCGGTTCGGCTATATTGATAGCAAGCCTTCTTCAACACCTTATGATCCCAATGTGACACTACGCAAGAACCGGAGGATTGCCATAGATCAATTGAGATATTCTCGGATCGTTGGCTCACTCATGTACTTAGCGAGCGCGACTAGACCCGACATCTCTTTTGCTGCTTAGCAAGTTGAGTAGGTTCATGTCAAACCCGGTAGCGATCATTGGCATGCACTTGATAGGGTCATGCGCTACCTATGTGGTACAATGAGTTATGGGATTCACTATTCAGGGCACCCAGCTGTGCTTGAAGGATATAGTGATTCGAATTGGATCTCTGATGTAGCTGATCTGTACGCCACAAGTGGGTATGTATTTACCTTTGGAGGTGGCGCAGTGTCATGGAGATCTTGTAAGCAAACCATATTGACGAGGTCAACTATGGAAGCGGAACTCATCGCTTTAGACACAACCACTCGTTGAATCAGAATGGTTGCGTGAGCTCTTGATGGACTTGCACTGTGGTTGAAAAACCTCGTTCCGGCAATCCTTTTGAATTGTGACAATCAAACCGTAATTGTCAAAGTGAACAATTCTAAGGATAACGCGAAGTCATCAAGACACGTCAAGAGACGTTTGAAGTCTGTCGGAGAAATTGCGAAACTCCGGAGTAATAAGCTGTTACATATATTCAAACGGACAAAAACCTGGCGAGATCCCTTTACAAAGGGACTATCACGTAATGTGATAGAAAGTGCATCGAGGAGATGGGTTTGAGACCCGTTGATGTTACGCCATAGTGGTAACCCAACCTTTGTGATCGGAGATCCCGTGAATTAGGACCTGGGAAGAACAAACTAGTGGTTTAATTGAGGAGAGTATTATGTAACCCTCTCTATGTGAAGATGCACAACTCTCAATTGTTGTAAGGAAGATTGGTAACAAGCCTTAATGTGTTTATTTTGACTATTTTATCAAAGATGTTGTCCTATAGAGCACTCTTGAAAGAACATACCTATATGAGTCTGATTGTTAAACGTCGCAATCTATAAGATTTGGATGATATATAGTAAACTCATGAAGAGACCATGAAGTATGACGCATATGCTTCACCAGCAGAGTAGACTACAGGCAGCCATGTACTGGTTATGACTTTGAGTGAAACCTGTTCACGCAAAACTTGCAATTCAAGGCTTAGTCCATTGTTCAACTGTAAATAGATGTAGCTTAAGGTTCTAGACGGAAGTTCAACTTAACAATCTCATTCGAAACACCTGGTATATAAACAAGCGACAGTATTGGTAAATCTCTAAATGGGATTTGAGATCTGGTGGGGGATTGTTGAAATATTGGGCCCATTTTTTTTAGTGGCCCAAATTAGATTTCAGTTTTTCCTATAAATCTCAAAGCCCACATAGTGGCAGCCTTGTGAGTTTGAGCCCAAGTTGGTGGCAGCTCACTAGGGAGTGGCAAGAGGTGGGAAGTTTAGTCCCACATGGAAAGTTGGGAGGAAGTTAAACCACCTTATAAGGTGGGTTGTTCCACCACTAGTAAGTGAGTGAGAATAGGAGTGCTACACGCGCGCTCCTCCTCACTCCTCGCTCGCTCGTCTCGTCTCGACTCGACTCGACTCGACACGTCACGTCACGACGCGCGCCGCGCTCGTGGTGAGTGGATTGAGCCTCGAGCCGAGACTTTCCTTACTTTTTGCGGCTCGGGAAAACGAACGGAGTCCTAGACGGACGCGTCGCGGTTGAGTCGGTTCGGGTCGCTCCCGGATCGTGGGCTATCCGTAGCCGACTCACGTTCGTGCGGCGTGGGCGTGGCCCACGTTGCCTAGGGTTTCCCGAGCCTATATAATCTCCTGCCCGGCTACGCGGAAACATCATCCAATACACGAGTTAGGGTTTCCACCTCTCTGCGCGAGCCGCCATCGTAGCCTACTCCATCCCGCGGCCGACGTGCATCGGCGAGCGGGAGAGCGAGTCTCCGGAGCCGCTCGTCCTTGCGATCTGTACGGGAGAGGGCGGAGTGGGTTTTTGGGAAGCGCTGCGCGCGGCCTCAAGCTCTTACATCACGGGTCGCCTTGAGTCAAGTCGGGCGGTGCTGCCTTCGCGTCGTCTTCAACGCCAGTCTACTTCGACCCGTCGTCCTGTCGTCAACAACGTTGTCATCAACAACGTTGCTTGCACATGCGACATCGTACGCTACACCTCCACCCGGATCGGTACGTGCGACATATCTCGATCTGTTTACCGATGGATGCTTTCTTGTTTGCGGCTGCTGTTGCTCATGTTGATTAATGCATCTAGTATGTTCGAGTTTCGCATGTTAGTAGTTCTTTGTCGTCATGCTTAATATTGGAATTAATCATGGAAATTGTGCCTAATTATCCAACAGT
>NC_061510.1:333943102-334015809 GCF_022539505.1 Lolium rigidum
CAACCATGAAGGTGGTAGATCTCTCTTGCTTCGAGACAAGACGGACATGCATAGCAACTCACATGATATCCAACAAAGAATAGTTGATGGCGTCCCCGAAACATGGTTATCGCTCAACAAGCAACTTAATAAAAGATAAAGTGCATAAGTACATATTCAATACCACAATAGTTTTTAAGCTATTTGTCCCATGAGCTATATATTGCAAAGGTGAATGATGGAATTTTAAAGGTAGCACTCAAGCAATTTACTTTGGAATGGCGGATAAATACCATGTAGTAGGTAGGTATGGTGGACACAAATGGCATAGTGGTTGGCTCAAGTATTTTGGATGCATGAGAAGTATTCCCTCTCGATACAAGGTTTAGGCTAGCAAGGTTATTTGAAACAAACACAAGGATGAACGGTACAGCAAAACTCACATAAAAGACATATGGTAAACATTATAAGACTCCATACCGTCTTCCTTGTTGTTCAAAACTCAATACTAGATGTTATCTAGACTCTAGAGAAACCAAATATGCAAACCAAATTAACAAGCTCTAAGTATTTCTTCATTAATGGGTGCAAAGTATATGATGCAAGAGCTTAAACATGAGCACAACAATTGCCAAGTATCAAATTATCCAAGACATTTTAGAGTTACTACATGTAGCATTTTCCAATTCCAACCATATAACAATTTAACGAAGAAGAAACTTCGCCATGAATACTATGAGTAGAGCCTAAGGACATATTTGTCCATATGCTACAGACGGAGCGTGTCTCTCTCCCATAAAGTGAATGCTAGGATCCATTTTATTCAAACAAAACAAAAAACAAAAACAAACCGACGCTCCAAGCAAAGTGCATAAGATGTGACGGAATAAAAATATAGTTTCGGGGGAGGAACACGATAATGTTGTCGATGAAGAAGGGGATGCCTAGGGCATCCCCAAGCTTAGACGCTTGAGTCTTCTTAAAATATGCGGGGGTGAACCACCGGGGCATCCCCAAGCTTAGAGCTTTCACTCTCCTTGATCATATTGCATCATACTCCTCTCTTGATCCTTGAAAACTTCCTCCACACCAAACTCGAAACAACTCATTAGAGGGTTAGTGCATAATAAAAATTCACATGTTCAGAGGTGAAACAATCATTCTTAACACTTCTGGACATTGCATAAAGCTACTTGGACATTAGTGGATCAAAGAAATTCATCCAACATAGCAAAAGAGGCAATGCGAAATAAAAGACAGAATCTGTCAAAACGAACAGTCCGTAAAGATGGATTTTATTAGGCCACCAGACTTGCTCAAACGAAAATGCTCAAATTGAATGAAAGTTGCGTACATATCTGAGGATCATGCTCGTAAATTGGCTTAATTTTCTGAGCTACCTACGGGGAGATAGACCCAGATTCGTGACAGACAAAGAAATGCTGTAAGCTGCGCAGTAATCCAAATCTAGTACTTACTTTTGTATCAAAGACTTTACTTGGCACAACAAAACATAAAACTAAGATAAGGAGAGGTTGCTACAGTAGTAAACAACTTCCAAGACACAAATATAAAACAAAAATACTGGAGTAAAAACATGGGTTGTCTCCCATAAGCGCTTTTCTTTAACGCCTTTCAGCTAGGCGCGAAAGTGTAACTCAAGTATTATCGAAGGGTGGTGCACCTACGGCGGGGTTTGGAGTTTTCTCAACCATGCATAGTATATTGGATACATAAGTTTCAGCGTCTCCCTTCTCATTAGTCTTGGGCTTGCTACTCTCATCAAACAAATTTTCGGGAACAAGCCAAGCATAGTTATGTTCTAGTGCATCATTCATAGCTAGGAGTTTACATGGTATTGGTGCTTTGATCTCCCCACCATCATTAGCATTATTAGTGTACCTTATCCTATCCATATCCATTTTTTCAAGGAGACTAACAAAATTAGTATGAGAACCAAGCATATTAAATTTAGCGAAGACCTTTCTAGCTTCTCTTGCTAGACCACCAAATTCTCTAAGAAGGGTTTCTAAAACAAAATCTTTCTTTTCCCCCTCTTCCAAATCACCAAGTGTAAGAAACATGTGTTGGGTTATAGGATTAAGATTAACAAATTTAGTTTCCAACAGGCGAACTAAAGCAGCAGCAGCAATTTCATAAGTAGGAGCAAGTTCTACCAAGTGTCTATCTTCAAAATCTTCAACGGTACTAACATGGGTGAAAAATTCTTCTATATTGTTCCTCCCAATTATAGACCCTTGTCCTACCGGTATGTTCTTTGTGGTAAAATTAAAAGGAAACATGATGAGTAAAGCAAATGCAAGTAAACTAATTTTTTTTTGTGTTTTCGATATAGCAAACAAGATAGCAAACAAAGTAAAGCTAGCAACTAATTTTTTTGTGTTTTGATATAAGTGCAGCAAACAAAGTAGTAAATAAAATAAAGCAAGACAAAAACAAAGTAAAGAGATTGAGAAGTGGAGACTCCCCTTGCAGCGTGTCTTGATCTCCCGGCAACGGCGCTAGAAAATATGCTTGATGGCGTGTATTTCACACGTTCGTTGGGCAACCCCAAGAGGAAGGTATGATGCGCACAGCAGCAAGTTTTCCCTCAGAAAGAAACCAAGGTTTATCGAACCAGGAGGAGCCAAGAAGCACGTTGAAGGTTGATGGCGGCGGGATGTAGTGCGGCGCAACACCGGAGATTCCGGCGCCAATGTGGAACCTGCACAACACAACCAAAGTACTTTGCCCCAACGAAACGGTGAGGTTGTCAATCTCACCGGCTTGCTTTGTAACAAAGGATTAACCGTATTGTGTGGAAGATGATTGTTTGCGAGAGAAAATAGTAAAACAAGTATTGCGACAGATTTGTATTTCGAGTATTAAAGAATGGACCGGGGTCCACGGTTCACTAGAGGTGTCTCTCCCATAAGATAAAAGCATGTTGGGTGAACAAATTACGAGTCGGGCAATTGACAAATAGAGAGGGCATAACAATGCACATACATGACATGATAAGTATAGTGAGATTTAATTGGGCATTACGACAAAGTACATAGACCGCCATCCAACTGCATCTATGCCTAAAAAGTCCACCTTCGAGGTTATCGTCCGAACCCCTCCGGTATTAAGTTGCAAAGCAACGGACAATTGCATTAAGTATGGTGCGTAATGTAATCAACAACTACATCCTCGGACATAGCGCCAATGTTTTATCCCTAGTGGCAACGGCACAACACAACCTTAGAACTTTACATCACTTTGTCCCGGTGTCAATGCGGGCATGAACCCACTATCGAGCATAAATACTCCCTCTTGGAGTTAAAAGTAAAAACTTGGCCAGAGCCTCTACTAGTAACGGAGAGCATGCAAGATCATAAACAACACATATGTAATAACTTGATAATTAACATGACATGGTATTCTCTATCCATCGGATCCCGACAAACACAACATAGAGTATTACGGATAGATGATCTTGATCATGTTAGGCAGCTCACAAGATCCAACAATGAAGCACGATGAGGAGAAGACAACCATCTAGCTACTGCTATGGACCCATAGTCCAGGGGTGAACTACTCACTCATCATCCGGAGGCAACCATGGCGGTGTAGAGTCCTCCGGGAGATGAATCCCCTCTCCGGCAGGGTGCCGGAGGAGATCTCCGAATCCCCCGAGATGGGATCGGCGGCGGCGGCGTCTCGGTAAGGTTTTCCGTATCGTGGTTTTTCGCATCGGGGGTTTCGCGACGGAGGCTTTAAGTAGGCGGAAGGGCGAGTCGGGGCACGACGAGGGGCCACACCATAGGGCGGCGCGGGCCCCCTAGGCCGCGCCGCCTTGTGGTGTCGCCACCTCGTGGCCCCACTTCGTATGTTCTTCGGTCTTCCGGAAGCTCCGTGGAAAAATAGGCCCCGGGTCTTCGTTTCGTCCAATTCCGAGAATATTTCGTTACTAGGATTTCGAAACCAAAACAGCAGAAAACGAGACCGGCACTTCGACATCTTGTTAATAGGTTAGTTCCAGAAAATGCACGAATATGAAATAAAGTGTGCATAAAACATGTAGGTATCATCAATAATATGGCATATAACATAAGAAATTATCGATACGTCGGAGACGTATCATGCATCATGTTAGATCATGCCCATTGAAGAAAAAGAAGAAGCACTTGAGTGAGAAACAACAAGGGAAACGGCCACAAGGTAAAAGTCAAGCTCATGCTCGACCTCAAGTTGAAGATAGGCGACTTCCCAAGAAGAATCAAGATATTGTTCCCCAAGAGAAGAAATCAATAAAGAAGAGAAAGGGGAACACTTGCTACTTATGCCGTGAGAAGGGGCACTTTGCTTCTTCTTGCGTAGGTGGTACCTTATCTAACCCTATAATTGTTGATGATGATTATTCTCTAGGGAAGGATAAGGATGGCAATGTGTTTGCCAAGTTTGTTGGAACTCAAAGTGGTTTCAAGAAAAGAACCATTTGAGTTGCCAAGCCTATTGTGACTAACCTCTTAGGACCCAACTTGGTTGGGGACCAACAATCTCAAACTTGATCAATAGGTACAAGTGGAGGTCATTGGAGATTTGGCTACTTCATGAAGAATTAAGGGATCTTCATATATTATATTTTTACCAAGCCAAGTCGTATGGATTATCATCTATATCTTATATCCAATGTTCCTCTTTGCGGTAACTTATACTTCAACTCGTCATGTTTATTGTAAGTTACTTTCCCCTTTGCATGTTTGGTTTTGTACCAAATATGTGTATGTATGTGTTGTGTCTTACTTGCTTATCTTGTGTATTCAAGTATGTTTGTTTGACTCACCATATACTTGTGTATTGTTTTGAGCCTAATGCATCTTGATGATATCTTATTCGGCTCTCTTTGAAGTGATTAATGGAACATCCCATTTTGGGGGAGTGATATGCTTTGTGCATCTCTCTTTCTTTAAAATGTGTGTACATGGGTACCACCACTTAGTATTGATATTGCAAGATTATCTAGTCACTATGTGGTGTGTCATACTCATGAGAAATCCAAATTCTAAAATATCCATTAATCATCTCTAGTTGAATTTTAGTTGCCTCTTGTTTAGAAGAAATGTTCTATCACATTATGGGGGAGAAATATGTTTTGTACATATCACAAGCCTAGAAAATGTCAACATATGAGGTTATGCCACTTAGAGTTGATGCTCTTAATTATCTTATTCCTAGGTGGCATGTTTGCTCAAACAAGCTCCATTCCTAATAAAAATCTTTTATTACTCATCTTGGGGGTTCTTGTTTGAATAAGAAATTCTTGGTGCGGTTTTTCCTCAAATACATATCTCTATATCTTATTTGGGACACCGTTTGCTTCAAGTTATTCTAATCATTGCCGTGCGTGATTGTTTGACTAGTTGAAGCTATCAAGAATCTTCATCCGTGCATAGTGCTTAATTCTATATACTTATCCTATGCCTTTTATTGTGAAATTGATCCTTACTATCCTTGTTGATATACCACCGGAAGTTAATTCCAATATTCTCATTGTCTTTGACAATTGATAACCTTGTATGTGGTTGAACTTATGGATCATCTTCACCTTGGATCGTTTCTTATTTGCCTTATTTTATTTCCAAGAAATCTTTGTTGCTCCCATGTGTCTTCCTTGTCCCTTTGAAAAATCTTTTGATAAATTCTCTTGATTCATATCAAGTGTTTATTTTGGAAGACAAACCTTCTTTACGGTACATTGTGCCATTGTGAAAAGTGTAGAGGGTTTGGTTTATTTGTTCGAACCTTGCTCTTTTGGGAGTTTTTGCTATCTCATTCCTTCTTCTATGCTTTATTTGTTGAATGAGATAAATCTTTGAGCATGTTTGCTTTATTTCATCCTTATGCTCAATGGTTTCTTCTTAGTTCATTTGTTGAACTTTGTTGAACAAATCTTTTTGATTTGCTTCTTAGATATAATTTGGACAACAAATTTGTTTGTGACACCTCTATGCCTTATTTAATTCTTTTGGTGTTTTGTCCAAAGTATATCTTTCTTGGATCTTTAAAGGTTTTGGTGCATGCTTATATGTAATTTGTTTGTACTTGTAGCATGCTTGCTTTCTTTTGATCCATTATGTAGGATATACTCCATCAAATCCTAAATGGCTAAGATGTGCATGAAATGCAAATTTCATCTAAATATGCACATGTTTTTATGGAGTGTGTCCTATATATTGTGGTTAGTCTAACCATGTTGGACCCAATAAGTTTGGGTACCAAGATGTACTTGAATGATGTTTTAGGTACATTGGAGATGCAATGGAGGCTTGTCTCATCTATAAGGAAGGTGCTGTCACTATATGAGAATTGGAGTCAAGCTAGGATGATCGATGAACTCTTATCTACTACATCAAGCCATTGCTATCTCGGTAACAAGTATCTTATTCATGCATTCTCATATAGCATCCAACCTCTTGTAGGTTGTATCTTGGCATGAAATTATTTATTTCGAAAATATTGCGGTTCTTGAAAAACCCTTTTAAAAATAAAACCTCTTATTGAACATTTGAGTAATTTGAGAAGATGCATATGATAGGTTATATATATATCATATTTTATGATTCACCTATCACAAATATGTCCTCTAGCAATTTATTGCATATCAATTCCTCAAAGAGCTCTTGTGTGCAATATTGATGAATTTGTGAAATAAATCCGTATTTGTGATACTTGTTGCCTTTCTCAAAACACTCCAACTATCTCTACTTCCCTTATTGTTAGTTGTAATGTTTTTGAGATCTAACTTGGTTGAAGCTCATTCATATACCATAAGTGAAAATTGGAGCCATAGGCTATATATGCTTCTTAAGCAAACATCCTTGGTATATTTTATGACTTCATTTCGGATATCTAATCTTATTTATTTTGTTAACCTCTTGTGTGTGCATGTTTCTTTATGGATCATTTTGTCCATCTTAGAAACTTATATACATAAGAGCGTTAATCCATCACCTTGATATCCTTGTTCTTTGCCAACCATCTTCTTATCCTTTTGATTTTAGTGTTATTGGTAAAGAAGATTTATGAGTGCTTGGTTTCTTTGTTTTTCTTCATGCACTCATATCTCGTAATTGTTGGACTCAAGTTGTTCTTGATAAGCATATTCTCTTTTATCTTAGTTATGTTCTAAATGATATATAGGGAGTGAGGATTCCATGTTTGTGCATATTGTATTCAAATGCAAACATTATAAATTATGCACGAACCTTGGGGAGCTTTCTTATTTTTTAGAGCACTATATCTCTCTTATCATGATATCTTTGTTTGTCCAATTGGATCTTTGATTGCTTGCTTTATTTGTTGAAGCTCACCTCACCATGTTATCTTTATGCAATCTTTGATCCTCAATATAGTTTGACTTCCTTCAAGTATTCATCAGTGGATATGTGCACTTGATTCCACTCAAATTATGAGAAGTGCACACTTTGGGGAGGAACTCACATTATATTGGCCTTCTAAATTTTTCACCCATTTTGACAATCGATGCCAATGGGGGAGAAGTTTAGAGGGTTTAAGGGAATGGTTTTATACTTAAGTTTGGTTTGTGCTTAAGTGTTTTGCCTCTCATGCATTCCATATTTATATGTCTTGCATGGTTGTATATATATAGTGGAAACTATCCCAAAGGATAATCTTGACAATGTATGCAATGAATTCATGTTCATCACACGTGCATACATTGTGGGGGAGTTTTCTCTATATATATTAGTTCTACTCATATCCATTGCATTTGTTGTAGTTGTGTGGGTAGAGCCGGTTTTGATATGGGCTAGTAGCTTTGTGTTACTTGACCATATCAAATACAACCTCTTGTATACAACTTATTCTCGGATAAGTTGCGTACTTGTCACTAATATTCATTATATAAACCCTCTTATTGTGGTTGTCATCAATTACCAAAATGGGGGGGATTGTAAGGGTACATTGCCCCTATGTGTGGTTTTGGTAATTAATGACAACCCCTATGGACTAATGTTTTTCATTGAGTTTATATGAAGGAATATTCCATAGGTGCTACTTGTACTCCATGTGTTGGATTCAAGTATGGATGCCATGTAGATGGAGGTATACCTTGTGTATTGGCATCAAGATCATCGGTATGAAGATATATATGTGATATGATCAAGAAGAAGAAACGTAAGATGGAGTTCTTATGTGGAACTCAATATTAGCCATGCTCTATCTTATGTGAGTATGAGAAGATACAAGGTTGAGTTGGGCAAGTTCAAGATGAGCATCTCAAGTGAATCACATTCTTGAAGCTTGCCATCCATTTGGTGATAATGGACTAGTGAAGATGTGCATCAATGGAGCTTTCCCATCATAGTGTATGGGGGAGCATTTGTGAGTCTTCACGAAGCAACATTGGTCAAGTGAGGTATTCCGGCTTGAGTGAAGCTTGAAGAGTTATCATCAAGATCAAGCGGGATGCGCAAGGCAAAGGTATGACCTTGCTAGGTTTTCCTTTTACCGGTCTCAAGGTGGATGTTGGGAGACCGGATTATAGGATAGATAGCCGCACTATTAAGAGGGGCTTTCGGTTGAGTAACTTGATCACATCGTCTTAGGGAGCTCAATCCTTTGCATACTTTGCATATCCTTATTGCTTCTTGGTGTTTCTCTATGTGAGGTTCTTGAGCTTGTTGCTAGCTTTACAACAAGCCCAAGTTCATCGAAAACGGAGTTTGCATGCATCTTCTATGGCGTTTTCTAGGTTGGGTAATTTTACCGGTTATTCATGATATAAGGTTCTACCTTTTATATTCATGATAAAATTCCCTTCCACAGATTCTTGAGTTTGCACTTTTTATAGGATAGCATTTGTCGTTATCTTCCAAATGAAATTAGTTTCATGTCAATCGGAGTTCGGGAGCTCTAGTTATTAAAGGAAAAGGAAAAAGAAGAAAAAGAGGAAAAAGAAAAGAGGGGCAGCCGGTTGGCGACCGGTCCGCCGGGCCGCACGCCGGCCCACCCGGTCCGCACCGGGCGCCAACCGGACCGGGCGCCATCCGGCCCACGCGCCGGCCTGGCCCAGCAGCCTCTCCGGTCCGACCGGGATCTGACCACTACAAGGAGAACCATCGTATAGCAACACATACTTTGCAACCTCTTACGTATGTGTTGTCAGAATTTAACATAGATACCGATATAGGCGTTGCAAGTTGTATCTGTTGTCAAATAGGGCTACACACGAAAAATTTGGTTACCTCCTCCCGCGCTTTAGAAATTTTCCTTTGGCGCTAAGAGTGGATAGGCACGACAATTTGTTTGGGAATTTGGATCGTGAGTGACCCCATATATCCAGGCAGTTTTTCTCCTTCCATCTCCTTCCTTCCCCGCAGACTTCTCATCTCCTCATCTCCTGTGATGCTGCATGTTCGTCTCCTCCTTCCGCCGCCGATCCAATCTCTCCTAATACAGGCTAGTTCTATCCTAAAGCGCCCAGATCTCACATCCTCTCCACATCATGTCTCCGTTCCTACCGCTACATCCTATATCGACTTTCAGGTAAATATCATCCGCCAAACCCTAGATCGTTGACCACGCACCGGCGATCTAAATGGCGAGGCCGCGAGTTTGAACAATGAAGACACGACGGAGATCCGGCAATCCAGGTTTCGTTTTGTTCATGTCCTCTCTGATTTTCCCTTTGGTTGAGGCGTTTAACACTTTTTCCATGATTTTTTTTGCATTGTGCTGCATAGCCTGACATGGCCACTCATTAGATGGGGTGAGCCCTCATTGTTCACTGCTGCCTAGTGTTTCGTGCTTGTGCTGCCGCAGATTACGGCAGGACTAAACGTGCTTTCATGACCTCACAAGTCACACCGGACCATCTGCTTTGTTTGGTACACATATTTTTTGTGTGGCTTGCTTCTTTCAGTTTTGTATCTGATTGAGCAATACGTCTGATTAGCTATCAATCTTTTGTTATTCTGGAACTTTTGTGCATCCTCATGTTCCCAAATGTCGCTTTTGTCATCAATTATGTTTTGACTTTTTGCTGTTGTGTAATCAGGATTCTCCTAGGTGATCATCAGATACAGAAACTAGTTCAATCTGGAATCAACGGTGGAGCCAGAAATGCAGCAAGAGAGGTTCTAACTAATGGCATGCAAAATTTTCATTTATACCAGATACTACCATGCCACAGTTTAAGTAGAACGTACTAAATAATAATCTAGTAGTTGTCTTCGTACATGTCCGTACAGGTCCATTAGTTCAAGTTGTCATAGGATGCATGAAAATTATCTTACTGACTTACTGTTTGGCTCTTGGGGACGTGTGATCTCCAACGCAGGCAACCCGCTGCTGTGAGGGTCTCGGGATATGAGTTTTTGAACCTAAACTTTGGAAGAAGTTGGGAAGAAAATGAGAAGAAGAATGAGGAAGGCTTGAGTCACGAAACTGATATGTTGCATGTGCATGTTCTTCTCATAAACTCTCAAGCAGGTGTGCAGGAACGGCGTGCTTGCTGCTAGTGGGATTTATGTTTCTGAGCTTGTTGCTAGTGCTACAGCCCAGGTAGCGCCGGCCGCAACTCCGCCCATGTCCGGAATCATGGCATCTCACAGAGTCATGAATACCTCATTGTGACCAAAATCAATATTCCTATGAGGATTAGTAGGTCAGCACTATTATGCCTTACCACTATTATGATTCGGCCTCACATGATACTAAATGAATATGTCCCATATGCATGATGCAACAATCACACTATCTGATTGTTGTATTTAATCTATACTTCTTGATTTTCTATGCAATGACACTTTGAAATTGCACTTCAGTTTTGGAAATATTACTTATGATTATATAATACATAATCTGCTTTGTACTCCAGAAACTCGGAAATGAAAACAGTTTTGGCATTTTTGTTCTCCGAGATAATCCATGGCAAGATCAAATATATGTGAAGCTGACATGCAAGAAGATCATAACCTACTTCATTTATTATGTTGTTGTATGTATAGTAGATTTGACATCCCACACTTATCAGAATGCATATATATGAACCATAGTCTTAATTTCTCACATTTGACCTTAGTTTCATGCAATTATTTTTTCAACCTCTGATACATGCTTTATGTTAAGAAGGCAGCTAGAGATCAAGTACTTTGTGTACCTCCTTTTTATATGGGAACTATGAATGCCTGCATAAACCTCAGATGATTTTTCTATACCCCGGAAAAATTACTGGGAATAGTTATATTTAGTGATGTTGGTATAGTTAATTTGATGGATATCATATCGATCTGTCTCGTGTTGATTACCTACATGTTGTCTAATAGACAAATAAAGTGGAACTCCATTTATTATTAGGCTGGATTTAAAGCCACTGAAAACTTTGCCTAGACACAAATGCATGCCAATTACTCGTGCTTCATGACATGTGACTGATCATTTTGTTTATCTAGCTAATTAAAGGGTTTTCACTGCTGTTACATGGATCGCTGAGATATGTATCATGGTTACTTGTTTTTTTCCTATTTCCATTTGTCTTAAATCTGAGTGGTTTCTACTTGAGATGTAGGTGAGATGCACTGTTCCAGATGCAGGGGTGGCACAAATTATATTGCATGCTAATTAGGTTTTGGTATGCTACTGAGATGTTTGAAGAGATTTAAGGAGCTTGCAGATGTAACTATAAAAGGTATCATCAACCGAGATTCAGTTCAAAAAAATCGAAGGAGATTGACATGCATTTTGCTTAGATTTGTAAATTAGACTTCACCCTTTATTTACATGCATGCCCTGTTTCAGATATGTTCTTCTGACATTTTTTGCATGGTCAGTAGTAGATCAAGTACGTACTATAAATTATATATCCATTAAACTATTTTTTTCACACATCCATGCTGAAATGGAACTTTGCTTTTGCAGGCTTAACATATGTGAAGGACTGCTACATTCTGATATCAACTGTATGCAATAGATGACAAAATATTCGAAGGGATATATAGAGAGAGGATTAGTTAGTATATCATACTGAGAAGCAAGACTGTGTAAGATGTGTATTCTTAAGATAATGGCTATGTATCTGATGACGATTCCAATAATAAAAATTTCGTTTTTGTTCGTGCAATGCATTCAGACTCTGCGATTTCAGTCATACGTATCTCATGATGTATATATTATCTTGCCAAGGCAACAAATACTACAATCTCTGAAGCAATCAAACCGCCCAGTTAAGAAAATAAGATTTATTTTTGAGTAAATAATAAAACAATTCCAATTCAATCTGTACCCGATATGTACCAACGGATACAAATGGTTGCTTAACCTTCGTTGCCATTTTGCAACGCATGACTCATTGGTTACCAACGCCCATATATGCGTTGCATTACATCTTAGCAACGCCCAAAAACGCAACGCATTTTTAATCGTTGGTAAACCCCCTAGCAACACCCATATGTGCATTTAGATACAGATTCATGTGTTGCTGTAGGGGTGGTTCTGTTGTAGTGGACCGGGCCGCCTCTCCGTCCGGAGGCCCACGCGGCCTGCGCCCCCGACGCGCCCCGCGCGCCCCTGGGCATTCTGCCGCTCAGTGGCCACTTCCGCCTCGCCCGGTCGGTGGGCCGGCCCGACCGGACAGGCCACCGGCCTCTCCGGCCCAGGCTCCGGTCGGCCGGCCTGCTGGCCGGCCTGGGCACTTTTTTAGCCCGTTTTTTATGCGATTTTCACCCGGTTCTCTCCCCAACGGTTATTTCTTCTTCCCCCACTATAAATACCTTTCTTCTACCTTGAGACAACAACTCCTTTCCCTTTCTCTCACCTCCATTGTTGGATTTGAAGAAGTTGCTCTCTCCCTTGATTCCTCCAACCATTCTTGCTCATACTTGAGGATTTGAGAGAGGAGATCTAGATCTACACTTCCACCAAACCATTTCTCCTCTAAGTGAGGGAATCTCTTGGGATCTAGATCTTGGAGTCTTTGGTTGACTTTCCCCCTTGTTCTTCCTCTCCAATCTCATCCTAGCATTCGTTGCTTTGGTGGGATTTGAGTGTGAAGGACTTGAACACCTCCGGTGTTCTTGCTTTGCATTATTGCATAGTGTTGAGCTCTCCACCATGATTTGTTCGAGTGAGAGACCGTGAGCTTGTTACTCTTGGAGGGTGACCTCCTAGTTGGCTTGGTTGGTGTCCCGGTGATCTCTTCGTGGAAGATTGTGAAGGGGCCCGGGCTTCTCCTTCGTGGAGCTTGTGAAGTGGTTGTGGAGCTTGCCATCTCCGGAGCGGAGGAAAAGCTAACCATAAGGAAAGGGCCATTATCCTTCGTGGGTGTGGTTCGGAGAATAGGGTGAGCCTTCGTGGCGCGGGGAATCCTTCGTGGGACCTCCACTCCTCCAAACGTGACGTACCTTGTTGCAAAGCAAGGGAACACGGGAATACATCCTCGTCTCCGCGTGCCTCGGTTATTTCTATACCCGAGCTCTCTTTCCTTGTGATAGCCATCGTGCTTGAAGTATATATATCTTGCTATCACTTGTGCTACATATATATTGTGCCTATCTTGCTTAGCTCTAGTTGCTATTGTTACACTTAGTTGAGCTTAGCATATTTAGGGTTTGTGCTTGTAAAATAAACGATAGTTTAATTTCGCATTCTTACAAGACAAATCCGCAAGAGTTTGGAATTGCCTATTCACCCCCCCCCCTCTAGGTGACATCTCGATCTTTCATTTTGAACCTTTTCTTTCTGGAGAATATTACAATCATCCATTACTTCAACAGGATTGTTAGGGAATTTACGTTGAAAACAAGATGCATTTCTTATCTTCCATTAATTTCGTAGCAAAGCTGTTGTACCCAACATAACTACAGTTTTATCACGGTCCGCGAACTTCCGAAGCCAGTTTTGGCAAGATCATAGAAGTTCTCATGTTTTTTCCCTATACCCAAAGCACGGCTAGCCACACTCCAGTTATATTTAGCCATGGGACACTCAAAGAAAAAATGATTCATATCTTCACTTACCCCGCAGAGTTCACAACTGACACTACCTTTCCAACCTTTCTTGGCCAAGTTAATCTTAATCAAGAATAAGTAATATGGATAAGAGGGATAAAAACATTACGTGCACCCAAAATTTCTATAAATGTTTTGATTTGGATTGGACATAACTAGATGATGATACATATGTAGATTTGTATAGAAAATGTTTATGAAATACTCAAGGTTCCTTACCAATTAGATATTACATATTTATTCGCCGCACACTCTATTTAATCTAGTGAATGTTGTATTTGATATCGCACAAATATCACGTAAAGGACACTTTGTTTCCCCGATACGAGGACGACGCAAACAAATGAGGTTGAATTGGGTTTTGCATAATAGCTAGACCAAGATATTGACTACAAACAAATTGATGGCAACACTTTGTTATACTCCATTTGAGATGTACCTAATCAAACACCTTGACTCTATACTCTCTCCACTCAAATTAATAAGGCTTATTTCGCTTTAAAGTTAAGTCACATATATCTGTAGTCGTCGCTAGGTGGTCCAAGTATCAATTTGTAATTTTTTTTACTTTTAGGACTATTTATACTACTGTTAATGATTATTAATAGATCGGTGGATTTCTCGTAAAAAAATTATATATCATTCTACAGATATCATATGGAAATATATTTCATGATATATCTAATAATATTAACTTTGTATTTTACGTGTTAACATTTTTTTAATATAAAAACTTGATCAAACTTTATGTGGTTTGACTTTTCAAAAATAATATATGCCTTATTTATTAGAGTGTAGGTAGCATCAGTTTTCCCAATAGAAAAAACAACATCCAAATGAGGTAGGCCGCGGGTACTTTCACACTCGACCTCTTTGGGACTTCTCTTGCTTAACGTAACCAAACGTGGAAGATTTCTTCCAACTACAGTTGTGAAAATCCGTTATCGTACCACCTTATACTTCCGTAGCTCAAGCTCCATGTGGCATTTCCCTATCAGCTTGAAAACGACACAGTTCGTTGTCTTTCTCAACTTGGCAAACGGACGCAAGTCAATGCATTTTCCAAGTGCGGAGGAGGAAAGAGTTGGTTGAGCTTGTGGGACTTTTTTTTTGTTTTGCAAAAGATTTCCGGATTTGATGCTCCCACGTAGAGATGCATGTGGGTTAATATTAGCATACTTCTATCTTTGAGTGCAAAACGTAAACTAACTTTTGAAGAATAATGATGTCGAGATTAGTAAAATTATTATTGTAGTTTATTTTTTATAACTAAACAGAGCCAAGGCTTATTTTTAAAACTAAACAGAGCAAAGGGTAGCTAGTATTGACCTATATGCATCGTATGGACCCATAGCCAGCACCCTCGCCGTGGACAAACTAAGGCTAATCATAGTGGAAAGTAACTTAAAATAGTAAATATTTCATGTTATTAGTTCAAATTTGTATCTTTATAGTGGATAGTAAGTTAGTAACTTATATGTGCTTTCCTGCATTGTGTTATTACTAGGACATTTGCCCGTGCGTTGCTACGGCGCAGGATAAAATCACATAGTTCTAAACAACTGAATCAAATTGATGCAAACGCACCAACTAACAAATAATAGGCCACGACCTAGATATGTCCAAACTGCATGTAGGAAAATATAAGGACTACATCATTCTTCTCATATTACACACAAATATTTGGTTTTCATCATTTTTTCAATTAATCACTTGTTGAATTATTATTTTCATTCTTTTCAAATATTAAGAAAAATTAAATAATATATTGTGTATGTCGTACGATACGGGAGCCAAAATAGTTAAATTATACAGGCCATTAATAAATATGAATAATGAAATAAAATTACCTAGTTAACCAAGCAGCTCAACTGTGTGCCCGGGAATGAAGATGCGTTTGTTAAAACAATCGTGTGATACCTTTGGTCTGTATTTCTGTACGTGCTCTAGCTTGCTCTATATTCAGAGAGCTCCTGCATGCATGCCGCTGTTGATCCTTAGTCGATTCCCAAATCCATTAGTCCTGCAGCTTAGCACTTGACGCCACGTTGATGACCATCCAAAATCAGATCAGTAAAAAAGTAACTGAACAAGCAAATCGGTGCCTCGATGGGCATCACCACCCAGCTAATCGCCACCTCTTGTCTTGCAAGTTGCAACACCGCTCTCTGTCGATCCCTATCCTTCTCCCTCCAGACGGAGTGCCGGGAATAAGACGAACAAAGTCGATTGATCTGATAGTGACGATGTTTAAGATTATCCCGAGGGCTGCACGGATCAAGTTCGTTCGTTTCTTCCCTTCTTGATCGTGGAGACGAAACACTGGTTTGTTGTCCTCCTCCACTTTTCAGGCACTTCAATGCCGGCGAGCTCAAGCCAGACGCTGTTTCGGGTGCAGCCGGCAGGAGGCATCTATGATCCATCGTCGAACTCTCGGCCGTGCCGTCGCGCTATTGTTGTCCTCCGCCACTTGGATGCCGGCGAGCTCAAGCTAGACGACGTCTCGGGTGCAACCGGCAGTAGGAATCCATGATCCATCGTCGAACTCTCCGCCGTGCTGTCGCGGCCTTGTCCTCCGCCACTTGAATGCCGACGAGCTTAAGGCAGACGTCGTATCGTAGGCAGTCGTGAGGAGGCATCCATGATCGTCCAACTCTCCGCTGCTGCCTGCTTCTCCGCGGTGACCGATCTTAGATGCGATAGGATGAGCTGATCACGGAGAGCCGAACGGGGCACATATATATAGCGAGATAGGTTGTTTTGTTCGTATCGAACTCTGCTCGTGGTACGCCACCGTGTGCAGCCTGGACTATGTTTTGGCGATTGCTGATTGGGCCAAGCCCATGTTTAGCGACGGACGAAGCCAATGGCCCAGGGCAAGCGAGCCATCGAACGAAGCGACGTGCGCTCGATCGGTTCCTAGACGGAAAATAAGACGAGCCGGTAGGAAGCACGCGGGACGAAACGGTATGATGGCAAAAGTGTCGTATTATGCGATTTGGTGGGAGGGTAAAACGGTCCCAAAAAAAACGTTGACGAAATTTTTTGGCAGAAACCTTAGCTCCTTTATTATTAGGTATAGACTAGGAAAAGTACCCGTGCGTTGCACCGGGAGCAACCAATACTCAAGCATTTTTACAAAACCCGTGTTGATACTCCTCATATTTGTCACTATTATCAGTAGTGATCACGTTTTCTCCTATTCATGATGAATGTAAACTATTAGATTGCAAACTGGCCCCACACTTAAATTTTTCGGACACTTTTCACGACATATTTGCGTCTCCGCGGATGACCCGATCATTTTGCGTCGCCCCGCGGGAGAAGAATCCAGACGCATTTTCGATCACGGCGCACGTCTGGAGATGCCCTAAGGCAGCAAGATGGACTAAGTTTTTCCCTCTATTAGCCAACTATTCATGTTAGTGATAGAGTTGTCTATTCGGTAGTGCCTGTACCGATAGCCCCGGTCAGAAATCAGAGACAAAATAGCAACAGCCGGACGGAAATCGGCAGGGATTCTCAAAAAAACAAACTAAACTCGAGAGACCAAAGTGAAAGCTTTTTAAGCTTAATTGTACATGCTTCCACAACTCTGTCACTTCGTCTGATGCTAGTCTATTCCTGTTCTTGCCTTTCATGACTCGTGCTTTAACTGAAAATTAGTTGCAGGCCCGCCTCGCGATAGAACTGCAGGTGAGCGGAGAACGCGCCAACACATCGAGGCTTGCCCGCATCAGATCTGCAGAGCTTCCACGCAGAGGAGAGGCTCACGGTCTGGCGGCGGCAGCTCTCGTCGCCCGCCTGGTGGGGAAAACATCTACCTCGTGGGCCGCCCGCTGGTCTCCTGACCACGATCTCGGAGCCGCTGGGTTTCTGGTCTCAGACCATGGGTCGGGGCAGCGGGCTTCTGGGATTCTCCCGTGGGACGACGGCCGGAGGAACCGCTCGGCGCTGGCCCGACCGGAGGCGGCGGGCCTGGCGGCTGTGACCACCTGGTTCCTCCACCCGAGCCCTCCCTCTGGCACGGTCCCAGCCGATCTCTGGCGTCCGCCGCCCGTGAATCCACTCTGGCTCCTCCACCCGAGCCCTCCCTCTGGCGCAGTCCCAGCCGATCTCTGGCTTCGTCGGGTGAGTCTCTCAGAGAGCAGTTTCCCATCCTCTTCTCCTTTCACGATCCTTCTACTCTCGGGTCAGTTTCGCACATTCCTTTTCCTTTCACGATTCTTCAATTTATGCAGCCAACAGATTTCAGCCCAATCCATCAATGGTGCTACTTTTTCTTGATTCACCTTGTCCTTGCTGATATTTCAGGCAAATTCGAACGTCTATAAACAGGTTAGAATCATTGTGAGGGAACGATGTGGGACTATTCAACCTGGATCGATGGTTGCCTGTAAATACTTC
Organism: Lolium rigidum; assembly: GCF_022539505.1. Lineage (NCBI taxonomy): Eukaryota > Viridiplantae > Streptophyta > Magnoliopsida > Poales > Poaceae > Lolium > Lolium rigidum. The sequence continues at coordinate 333,961,504 of NC_061510.1, forward strand.
TGTGAATTTCTGTTAGCGATGGTGCTCGTGATTGGGCCGTTTTGATCCGTTCCTGGCCCAGAGCGATCGCTCAGGATGGAACCCACGCCAACGAAGCTATTGTCCAGCTCGGGCGAGCGTTCGGGAGCGGAGACAGAGGAAATAAATATAGCCAACCGGTACAATGGCAAAGTGCAGTATTATGCATTTTGGTGGGAGGGTAAAACGGTCTCAAAAAAAGCGTTGACGAAAATTTTGGCAGAAACCTTAGCTCCTTTATTATTAGGTACTAGCAGAAAATGCCCGTGCGTTGCATCGGGAAAGAAAAATATGTATATATACCTTATTGCCGGAACACGATTGCACCAGCTATAACTATCACCGGCCGGGTGGAGCAGAAAAAGTGTGAGACGGACAACGAGGCTATACTCCACTTATACTCTTTGTGCTGCTAGCATCCACCTCACCGATGACTTTTGGATCGGCATGGTTATCCCTCTTGGTCACTACGTGACGGAAAAGAACCAGTACGGATTAATATATATTTAAAAAAATTATCATTGAGAATATTGTGTAAGTTCAAGATAATCACAAACACTGAATTGACAAACATTTTTCGTGCGACTCCACATGCCATAACTGAAACCAACTACTATTCTCAAATTACGCAGGTTAAATAAATTTTTCTTTAAAAGAACCATGTGAATAGTTGTAAACCTGAAAACCAAAAGATGGTGTTCTATCTATACACAATTATTGTTTATTCCTAATTTTTATCTCCTCCAGTTACAGCCAAATAAGTCGGGGCACCATCTATCTGCAAAATAAACAAAGTCATGGGCATAATAGGAAGACTGACATAACCCCATGATCTTACAAAATATTGGTATTGAACCACATGCTGTTTTATTTTTTCACGAAAATCTTTGCTTATTGTATCATTCCACTTTATATGCAAAAAGTAAATAAAAACCCTTCTCTGGTATAGATGATCCCTAATTTTCTTTCCCTCTCCTAGGCGGCATCCTCACCAATGAATGAAAATCAGGGGATGACTTCTTGAGGTGGAGACGCTGGAGAAAAGGATGCAGTTTAGTTTTTTAGTGAATGCGTATGACCAAGTGGCATGGAATTAATCTATAATACGAACATGAACCATCCATGGAGATGCTTTGGTAATGCTACATCAATTACACTGCTATAAGCACACCAGAATGAGATGATATACCTATTTCATATTTCAGTACGAGGGCAGCGACTATTCAACGCCGAGACCGATGTTGGTCAATGCCCCACCCTGCCTTCCTGCAAAATTAGGGTGAAGGTGGTCGCCACGAAGCGCCTTGTCTCCTCCATGCCTGCTAGCTCCTCTCAGCAACACTTGTGCCGCTTCCTGCCCTGTTGCAAACGCAAACTCAAGGTTTAAGAAACATAAATTCTGAGAGAAAACGGTAGTAACAGTAACGAGCAATAAATACATGGGGGCAACCTTTTTTTACTGTGGATCAAAATCCATGTGCAACAGGTAAAACACGGTTCACTTGAACTCAGAATTAGTTTGCACTGGCAAAACTCGAATTGCACGCGTGAAGAAAGGAGCATGCAAATCTGCCTGCCAATACCACACATGATTCTAAAAAAGCACTACTGTTAAAGCGCATCACGGGAGTATGCCTGTCCAAAGATGCTAGCAGCTGCATCTAGCTAGCTCTCTTAGATACTGAGCATGGAGCCAATAAAATTTTAGGAGCAAACGGGTCGGTGAGCTCCCTAAAGTTTGAGGTGTTCCCCTCTTGATAGTGAGTGAAGTCAAATCATACCAGCGATGGTGTTATGGATGGTGGTGTCATTCTTCAGATCAATCAGCTTCATCAAGAAGCTGCAGCCAAACACACACGCCAAAATCAGGACCGAATCTGACGGAAGATTACACCTGCCTAATGGCGGCGGCCGGAAGGAGGAGGTGGAGGGCTAGGTCGGGCTGTAGCCACCAGGGACGGAGGCATATCGTGGGGAGGACGGGGCGGAGGAGGGTCAGGTCGCTGGCAAACTCGCCATAGTGGAGTCCGCCGGTGGACGGACCTTGTCGATTGGCACCACGCATGCCGCAGCAACGACGGATCTTGTCGGTTGGCTCGCCTGCGCGCAGTGGTGGCCTCAACCCCTCACATCTCTTCTTCTTCCTCTCCCCTGCTCCTACTCTGATCTGGATGTTGATAGATTATTTGAGCAGGACTTTGACAAAATCAGCCCACTTCGTAAGTTTTTCTGGGGAAGGAAGGACGAAGGAGGGTGGCGAACCGCGGCGGCGCCGGAGCGGTTCAACCTTTGCAGCCCCTCCCGGCTCCGGCCAGCGTGGGCGAGCACGGATAACATCCCGGTGCTGCGTCGCTGCACGCGTCCCGGGAAGGATGTGGGAGGCTGCAGATACGCTGACGCTGCTGCGGCGAACACCTCTCCTCTGCTGTGAGTCGCCGCCTGATCCTCGGCCATCGCGCCATCGCGCCATTGCGGGGATCTCCGGATCTAGCCTCGCGTACGGGAGGGGGCTTTGTTGGGGCATAGGATAAAAGAAGAACGTACCGGTACGGTGGCAGAGTCCTTAATATGCGTTTTGGTGGGAGGGCAAAACCGTCTAAAAAAAAGCGTTGACGAAACTTTTTGGCAGAAACCTTAGCTCCTTTATTATTAGGTATAGATAGATTATGTTCATCTTGTCTTGAGGTGTCTGATGTTATGATAATTTATATTAGCTGAAATCGTACCTTATAGGCTTATCTTTTTCTTCATTTATTATCACGTCATATAGTCAAAATGTTTTTAGCTTGTGTGGTTTTACTATATGTGTTACTCACACTACGAGCCCCCATGATCTTTTCCGCCGCCATTTGCAGATACTAGAAGGTGAGGATGAGCCCGAAACTGATAGGAGTCTGAGGGCATCTCCAGCGGCGCGACGCATTTCGGACGTCGAAACGGACGCGTCGTGTCCGTTTGCGTCGGCCGAAATGGTCGAAATCGTCCGGGCGTCCGTTTGCGTCGGGGGTGGCTCCAGCGGCGCGACGCATAATTTTTTTTTTCATTCATGCAACCATAATTTACGTTAAAAAAATAACATAAAAAGCCATAAAGGCGTGCTAAAAGTTGCTGCTGCCTACTGGTCGTCGTCGGCCGACGAGGTTAATGAACTCCGGCGTCGGCCATGGAAGCTCGTACGCCGGCGGTGGAGGAGGTACCGCCGCATGGGCGAGAGGGCGTGGCCGGGGATCCCACGCCGGAGCGACGAGGCGGAGCGCGGTCGTTGGAACGCGTCGGCGTAGCCGAGGAGTCGCCGCCCAACCACCCTGCGCGAGCGCCGACTCCCGCAGCTCGGATTGCGAGCCCCTCCCACAAAGCGAGCTCGTTGAGCTCGTCCGCGCGGCTGCTGGCCGGTGCCATGGCAATGGCCTCATCCTCGGAAAGGTCCGGCGGCCGGGTCTCCGGATCCCACGCCGGCCCGCCGTCGTCGTGGTCGTAGTCGACCATGTGGACGTCCTCGTCCGCGTCCTCCTCGTCGTCCGCGTCCTCGGCGTCGTTCTCTTCTTCTTCTTCGGCGATCTCTCGGTCGAAGAAGTCCACGTCGCCGAGGTAGCCAGCGCGGCGGCGCGCGTCGAACTCCCACGTCCCGAATGAAATCCAGTTGTAGGAGTTCAGCGCGTACGCCTCATCCTCCCGCAGATTTTGCGGCAAGATCTGCCGGTGGCGGCGCACCTCGTCCCGCCGCTCTCGGCCCTCGCGCGGCACGGGGGGGACCGGCACGCGCCGCGAGTTCGAGTACCGGCCCCTCCCGGCAAGTTCGCGTCCCGGCCATGGCACATGCCGGTTTTCCTCCCATAGCCGCCGCGCGAGCTCAACCCGGACGTGCCGGCCGACCCTTGCCTTCTTGCCGGAACGCGAGCCGCTTGCCTCTCGGTCGTTCTTCGTCTTGCGGAACGGCCGGCATTTCTTTCCCATGGCGTCGGTGGGGTGGAACCGAGGGATTTGGCAATGGTTTGGTCGTCGAAATGGACGCCGGCGGCGTCCATTTAAAAGGCTCCGACGCCATATCGCCTTCAATGGCCTGCCCGAGTGCAACGTCTACTAGTTGCGCACGCTCGCGAAGCCGAGGCACGCCATTAGCGCGGCCCTGCGAAGGCTGCGCAGCGCGCCGCCCGGAAGTAATGCTCGCGGAAGACGAAGCAGTTGTGCCGCGCCCAGGCGGGCCCGTGCGAGGACCGAGCGGACACTTTGCGCGTCCACGCAGCGTCCGCCGAGACGCAAACCTGGCGCATAACTGGGCCAGGTTTGCGTCTCCGCGGACGGGCCGGTCACTTTACGTCGCGCCACTGGAGGTGGTGCACGACGCATTTTCGGTCACGGCGGACACAAACGGTCGCTCAGCGTCCGCTTGCGTCGCGCCGCTGGAGATGCCCTGATGCCTTGGCCGGCGAGCCCGCCGCCACCGTTGGAGAAGGCTCACTTTACGGCTTGCAACGACGCACATACCGCGTTCAACGCGGCGCGGTTACCAGATGCGAATACGCGAGCGACGGCACGTCGCGGTCGCGGTCTAGTCACTTGCCTTGGACGGATCTCCTCTCATCATTCATCAACGGATCAACCGCGCGTCCGGCTTCGTCGACCAGGTCGGAATCGCCCTGACGGAGACACGAGCCGGAAGAGACACGCAGGGGCGCCGGACCGGAGCAGTCGACACATCGGCAGAGTGGGACGCCGTCCGGCGGCCGATTCCGGCGTGTGTGTCGGCGCGAGGTTGCACGTCTTGCCCCGGTTGGTTTGGCCCCATGATACCGGTGCCAATTGCCAAAGATCGGATGCGCAGTTCCTGCAGTCCAGGCCGTGTGCTACGGAACCGGCTCCTCTAACGTTGTGGAGCGAAGTCAGTGAAAAGGATGAAGTAAAGTCAGGGCAAAGTAGCTTTAGTACTATATTATCTGATGTAATTAATTACTGTAGACAATTACTGTAGACATAAAAAATTGAACTAAATTTTACTACATCATAATTTTGTCTGTATGTAATTATCCTGAATGCTTAACATAAATTTGCATTGTGTAGAATAATTTAAGTTGTTTTGGTCTTAATCATACAATTTGAAAGAAGGGAAGTTAGGCTTCTGTAGCTTACGTGACTTTAGACCTCAACGTTAGAGGATCCCGTCCCGTGTGCTACGGGGCTACCAACTCATTTACTGCAGTCTACTTTACTGCCAAGTCGTCCCTCTAAGACGTGCGTGTTCATTAACTAGGATTAAACGAGTAATTACCAGGTCCATGTGATCCCACGACTTTTATGTAAAACCCCTTCACTTCACAGTTCAGACAATCTTTACGTATTGTTCCATAATATCTAGGCACTAAGGTCATGTATAATGCTAGCCTCTTACAGAGGCGTTTAAATAGCAAAAATTAATTATCATGGTTAATTATAAATCTAAGCGCCTATGTAAGGGCATGTGCAATGGCGAGCGTAGTGCCTCATGAAGAGTCCATGACTCCAATGGCAGGCTCCAATCTTAGGCGCTTTTTCCTCCAACAACTTGGGTCCGATTTTAGTGCCACATGCGTGTTTTCAAGGAGGTGCATGGTGCATCGTTTTGTGTCGATAAGTCTAATTAAACGCCTACTAGCCATGATTGTAAGAAACAACTGCCAATCGAACGGGATTGAATTCCTGGCGTCTACATATAAGCGTTTGCGTTGTACTTGACCTAACACTCCGCGGGTTTTTGTTCCATAATATCTAGGCACTAACACCCTGTGGGTTTTTTGGCTGGCTTCACCACTGAGTTCACCCGCTACAATGTTCTAGTGGCGGAGACAAGGTGAAAGCGTGAGGCGACCTTCACCATAAGATTTGGCCAGTCCCATATGTCGTCTATAGGAAATAAGAAAGAAACAAAAAAAAAACAGGCCAAGTAAGGTATGCCCCACCATAGCAAAATGGGATAGGTTCGCCAGATGTGATTGCAAAGTGTCACGTGGACTTTAAGCAGGGAGACTCAAGTAGCCAACATATTTACACCCTTTGGCAGGAGGAGGTAAGCAACAGAGTAGCCCGAATGAGGAAGATGGAAAAGAAGGGAGAGCTTAGAAACAACGAGATAGTAACAATGAAAATAAAAATGGCCTCAACATTGATCAGACAAATCGTGAACATCCCCTTCACGTTCTGGTGTAGTAAAACGCCTTGTTGCCATCAATGATGAACTTGGTGGGCACATGCCAATGGCGTTGCGAGAGGGAGAGAGCTCATTGGTAAGTCCGATGTTCCAAGGTGGCGCCCTCGATACAGTGGATGAAATAGGTAGGAGGGATGGGAGGCGACATGGCAATGCAAATATACAAGCGAGGGGAGGACAATGGATTGCATAAAGCCACAGGCGCGGCGAATCTAATTCCACCTTTTGCATATTGATACTTCTCAGCAAGACTCTCATAAAAAAAGGAGATAAGACTAAACTATATAAACCTAAAGTAACCTTTAAAGTTTTGAGCAATCGCATGCGGTCGTCCTCCTCAATATGAAGATACTTTAATGTATTGGCAGTTGGCACACACACCTTCCAAGGGGGATTGTCAAACCACTGCTTCCTTGTTGTACTGTTGGGGAAGAAGACCACACCACAAACGAACAAACGAGAGAAACACCGACCAAGATAAGTTGAAGACATCCATCACTAAGAACCAAATCTCCCGTTGGTGCGGCCTAGCGTGCACTAGGCGGTGGTCGGTGGGCTAGCTGAAGAAGCAGGAAGCGACGGCCATAGCGAGCAGCAGTTGGTGGTAGTAGGGGCGAGCGAGTAGCATCAAAAGCACCAAGCGGCGGGCATATCAAGCTGCAGGAGGTGGCGGCCGGTGCGAGTAGTAACATTAGACGATGGACGATGCGAGCAACAACACGGTGGTAAAATTATGAATCGATTGGTAATGTATGAATCTTAAGTATGCCATGATTAGTAACTAGAGCAAACAACCAGATAGAACCATTCCATTCCATATTTAGGTCGAACTGAACATATGAACAGAATGAATCCATTCCCCTGAAATGGTACCATTACATTATATTCCACTTCGTTCTTCAACCAAACACACCCTAAGTGATTCACTGAAATGCTAGTGATTAACTATTATTGTAACTCAGTTTTTTTTAAACTACTTTTATAACTCCACATATCTCTGAATAGCTAGATTTGGATCCAGCATATAAAGAGGACACATGAGTGAGTGTGGCCTTTTGGAGGCCAAGCTACATGTAGCTCTCTTTATTTTCAAATACTCAAAGTTCGTATTTCAAAATTTCAAAAAAAAAATCTGAAAGCAAATCCTAGAGGCGGCCAATGATGTATGCTACAAATGGTGCAAAATCTCAATGCAAAACAGATTTGTATTATAGGCTACATGAAATTGACAAAAATCTGACAAAATTAGTAGTCTTGCAATGTGTACTATTCACTATAAAATTTGTCAAAATTTGTTATTTCTGTGTAGCCAAGAATATAAAGTAGATTGTATTGAGATTTTACACCATTGTAGTATACATCATTAGCTACCTCTAGGATTTTATTTCAATTTTTTAAAACTATAAAATACGAATTTTAAGTGTTTAACAATAAAGAGCTACATGTAGCTCGGCCTCCGTTTGAAGTTTTTCACACATGAGTATGTTTTAGAGGTTTGCCATATGGTAGGGTGCATACGCACGTTTAATTTAACAAGAAAGTAGTATCAAAATTGTGTTGTATGACATCCTCACTGAATCTGATTAGAGCCCAAAAGATAAATCTAGTTTCATGGTAGCAGTATTTCTTATCGAGTTGATCGGGATAGGTCACATGGAGCGCAAGCTACGGAAATGGAAGATTGGGAGGTAGGATACAGAAATCTTCCACATATATACGGTTTCTTCAGATATAGGTAGGGGAAAACCCCCAAATTGGTGAGTCCAAAGGTGTCTACCTCACAACCATGTGTTTTCTAACTGGCTCAAATTTCTCATTTGGAATGTAGATAGAGATGGGGGCGATACAAAGACTTGGGTGAATATACGGAAATGTATTTTCTTTTGCAGGAACCATCTGCGTCATTGTCTCAAGCAATTTGTTTGCGGTCATTTTCTCGGCGCAATCATGCACCAAAGCTGCTTTCATAGAGAAATAAGCGACCGTTATTAGGGGATTTTAGACAACACGTGGTGTTCCGTCCGTAATTAATTTGTGATATGGTAGCCATTAGCCCAGCAACATGAGTATAAATCTGGGGGATTCTACCACTACGGAAAAATATATGTTTTCTGTCGAATGGAGCGTTTTTTTTTTTGAAGCTTTCACGGGGGGGGGGAGAGAATCCCCACCTGAATATATTGCATCAAAAGAGCATTACAAGACCAGGCTCTTGTCCACCCGTGAGGGTTGACATTGGTCAGGATAAATAAGTTGTTACAACAATAGAGAAAAGAAGACGACAAATGCACTTGATAGGCACTATCTAGCTTACAAGCGCAGCGACATCAGCATGAGACAAGCACATGCACTAGGCTGAGGAGTGGCACTGAACGCCATCGAAGGGTATCACAATTCCGAGTCGTTGCCAATGCAGCGCGACCAGCATGCTTAGCAGTCATCCAGAATTTGGCGGTTCAGAACAATGGGGTCAATGAGTGTCGTCGGCTTGTGCGAAGGGCCTTGCGCCACCGAGACGACATTGCAGACACGAAGCTCGCTGGCCATCATTGCCAACATTGCGAGGAGTTTCCGTCAACGCCTTCGAAGGGCTTTGCAAGATCGAGATTCCACCGGGCTTCACGAACCTTGACCAGAAGCTCTGCCAGAGGGATAAACTGAATCACTTGCTAGGAAGGGCACTTGCGCCGACGAAGGGGATTGATCAACCGAGACTGCACCAGTATCACGAAGCTCAACACAACAGCAGCGACCATCGCCTTCAGAAGCAGCCAAGCTTGCAGGACAGATAGACAGCTTGAGGTCGAGTGCCGCCGTTGTAGCTTTCACAGCATAACAGATAACCAAAGAGATGGAAGCATATGGCAGCACCGCGAGGACGATCGCCTCGCCGCCGGATACGCTGCCCCCAAACGCCACAGTCAATGAGAGACGAAGGAGATAGATCGGGGTTCACCAAAGATGAAGTCGCAAGGCACCTAAGTGCAACTCGCGCCACCGAGCCTAAACCTTCAAACTCTCATGCGCTTGCACCAGGGTTCCATCACGACGCCTTCAAGAAGGTGAAACACGACGCCCACGGGCGCCGTCGTCGCAAAGCTTTCGCTTGGAAACCACAAGAGCGCGCCTGCTGGTAGTGAAGTCAAGGATTGGGAGCAGTATAATGTCTCCAAGACCACGCCTTCAACAAGGTTAGCGACGCTGTAGGGCGCCGCCGTGGTCAGCTCACACACATGGTTGAGCATGGATTTCTCCGAGAGACACGCAACGGCCAGAACCTTGACTGGAACCAGAACAAGGCAGCGACGATTACCTTCGACAGATTGCCGGGGCTGAGCAGGCATCACCATGCCTGCAGCGGGCACCGAGGCCAAGGGAGTTGTGCCAACCCGCTCACCCTGCAGGGGACGGCCGCGAGGACGGCAGCGGAGGCCGTCTGTGCTGAGCTGCGCCCGCGCGAGGCACAGAGGCAGAGTAGGAGCGGCAGTGCGTCCATGGGGATGAACGTCCGCGCGCCTTGGCCATCGGCGTGTCAGCGACAGGGGCTCTAGCTGTAGGCAGCGCATCTGCGCGCACCAGGGGCATCACAGCGGCGTGGAGCCTGGCGTCGACGGATCCGAGGCCAAGCGGGCGGGGGCACGCGGCAGGGCCGAGCGATGCAGAAGCTGGGCCGCCCGCCATCGAGGTGGAGCCGCCCAGAACTCGCGCAACCGCCGCCGAGAGCAGGTGGACCCTTGACACGCGCCGAGGGGAGCAGCAGCGTGGCTCCATGGCGGAGCACGCCCGCGTGACGGCGGCGCGGCGCACTTGGTCGGCAGTCGAGGTCGCGATCTGGTTTTGATTTGGGGACGGATTTGTGGTGTGGAGTTGGATTTTGGGGGGAGTCGGCCGGAGGAGACCCCCGCCGCCGCCGTCCGCCGTTGAACGGCCTCCTCCAACGGCGGCGAGGGCTGAGGGGGAGGTGCGGCGGCGGGTTCTTGGTTGGCGGCGCGGGGGCGCCTCGGAGTCGCCCGAGAGCGACCCGGAGGCGGTGCTGGGTAAGATGGTAGCAGCAAGGTCTCGAATGGAGCGATGGTGTGTGGACCTGTGAAAGGATCGGATCATGTCGGCCAGAGGGCATAAAATATGCAGTCAAACGCACAAGAAGGCCTGGATGCTCGATCGGGCGTGGAGATTTGATGCTCCGATCGCTGCCGCCGTGTCATCGTGCGTCCGTCAGTACGGTACGTCCCCTCCAATCTGACTTGGCCGCCGTCGTCGCCGGCAAGGCCAGCGCCACCATTGGTCCTTGTTTTGCGTCAAAATCTGCAACTTCTCAATTTTCTATCGCGCTCCCGATCAAAAAGGACGGTGGGGGTGGATAACATAATCCACAACTGGACGCACGACGCGTCGCTGAACCGCACGAACCTCCGGCCGTTTCCCCGCGTGATGAACCCTCGACACGCCAAAGCCGAACCTCCGGCCGCAATCTCACGTCGATGGAACGCGTGGATGGTTGCGGCGCGGGCACCGGACGAGACGGGATGTCGCCGTCGCGCCCGGCGGAGTCCGATCGCGACGGCGTCTCCATCGCCTGACCTTGATGGGTTCCGCCGCCGTCCCCCGAGGCCCTGGGACGGAACACGGTTTCCTCCTTCCTGCCGTGACGGAGACATGGACGATCGGGCGGCACAGCTACCAAGAGCCGTCGACGCCGAGCATCGTATCGGGGTGGTGCCGATTCAGTGGCCGGTTTCTGCGCGCACGTCGCGTCACGGCGTCGGCGCGATATGAGACGGCTTCCTTGTTTTGTGCGTGGTTGGGTGCCAAGGATCGGATTCGCACCTCGTGCAGGCATCATCTCTCATTGTCTGTTTGGGCTGAGGCAGATCCAACGGCCAAACGCATAATTTTTTATATACTTTATAAATTACAAAATTAATACACATTGGTTTAAAAAACTTAAATATAAATAATATAAGCCCTAGCTAACCATGGTTTGCGCTGTTGCTGACTTTAGACTTTGGAAATCAGTTTGAGACATTCGTCACCATAGTGATTTTTGGTATCTCGGTTCGCTGTGAGGACGTCACCTCATCGCTGCTAGTTGTTTGTTGTGCCGCATTGTGACATCGTTAGTGTTCTAGGTTTGTGTCTCTAGTATGGTCTATAGTCTGCGACCAGCACAATACCGTCGTTGAACATTTATTCAATTTTGCATCGTTGCTTTTACAATTGCTATTTTTTCTACCATATAAGTCTTCTGACAACTCTTCGTATTTCTCCACATGCATTGTGTTGACACGGGTAATCACTTCGTACAATTTTGGGAGACACCGAACTTTGCTGGTAGTCGTATCGCCTTCCTCCTGTTTGCTAAGAACTTATAAGAGCTTTGTATTTGCTTAACGGATTGCGCGCGAAGGCATATATACATTTGTGCTTGTTGAGTACTAATCACGACAGGAACCGAGAAAGACGATGTTGATTCAGATAAGATGACGAGTGTGGAGTTGCATGCTCACTTCACCCATCTTTTGGTAGGCGTGCGCACGACATGAACTCCGGAATAGGTGAAGTTGATTCCAAGCTCACCGACGCGATGGAGAAGATCGACGGCCTCGAGGAAGCCTTCAACACCAAGCTCGACGCTAAGTTTCAGGAGGTCCTGGCTAGGTTACCTGCATCGTCTCCCACACCACAACCCTGCGTCCACCTGGGACGAGCATGCCGAGTTCCACAACAGGACCCAGCATGTTGATGGTACCACTTCTACTGCTAGGGTCGCGACTGATGTGGCCAGTAATGACGGATACCTGGATTATGAAGGAGATGACGAGAATGGAGACGAGAACGTGCGCGATGACAAGGAGGTTGAGCAACCTCCACCTGGCTGTCCATGACAATATAGCCGCAACGCTCGTCCATCACCCTGGCCGGTACGTGATGATGATCATGTTGCAAAGTTTAAATTGAGTACTCCACCGTTTGGGGTAGATATAATCCCGATGCATATCTTACTTGGAAAATGGAAGTAGAATAACGTTTTACATGTTTAAGATATCCCTAAAATACGTGTGTTAGTGTTGCTACTTGTGAGTTCACAAATTTGCTTCATGGTGGTCTAAACATTTAGTGTACATCATGCTAATATTCCTAATACTTGGACTGCTTTGAAAATTGCTACGCGTACTCGTTTTGTTCCTCCATATTACTAACGTGATTTACTCGAGAAATTAACTCGTTTATAATAAGGTAAAAAAATTGTTGAGGAATATTATCAAGAATTGCATACGAGAATGATTCGTTGTGGTATTGAAGAGAATAATGAAACTATAAGCATACAAGCAGTCACAGCAAGCCTCAAGTACATGGCCAAGCTGCAAATAACTACATCTTACTTGTCTGCACTTTTACAATAAATAGCAGTACAACTGAATCTCTTCAATAACAAACTAGAAATATTCAGTTTCTTCAAAGATAAAATACCAACAAGCCATACAAGCTGTGGATGAACAGGTCATCCAAATTGAGGCACCAACTTAAGTACGAGGCATTGATCAATTGGATCGAGACTTTACCAGCACAATTTTCCCACACAACAACTACACCTTGTGTGGGTCATATGCAGTATAAGATGCATATAGTCATTTTTACTCGCAACCACATTTTTACTCGCGTCGAGGATGCAGTAGTCACCACCAACACCACACTGCTCCACCAGTACAACAGCACCGCAACACCACATTGATACGTCTCCGACGTATCGATAATTTCTTATGTTCCATGCCACATTATTGATGATATCTACATGTTATATGCACATTTTATGTCATATTTATGCGTTTTCTGGAACTAACCTATTGACGAGATGCCGAAAGGCCAGTTGCTGTTTTCTGCTGTTTTTGGTTTCAGAAATCCTAGTAAGGAAATATTTTCGGAATCGGACGAAATCAACACCGAAAGTCTTAGAATCCCCGGAAGCATCCAGAACACCCGAGAGTCGCCAGAGGGGGGCCACACAGGCCCCAGATGATAGGCCGGCGCGGCCCAGGCCCTGGCCGCGCCGCCTTATGGTGTCGTCGCCCCGTTGACCTTCTGACGCCGTCTCTTCGCCTATAAAAAGGTCCCAGACCTAAAACACGAGGCGGAAAAGTCACGGTACGAGAAACCTTCCAGAGCCGCCGCCATCGCGAAGCCAAGATCTGGGGGACAGGAGTCTCTGTTCCGGCACGCCGCCGGGACGGGGAAGTGCCCCCGGAAGACTTCTCCATCGACACCACCGCCATCTCCATCAACGCTGCTGTCTCCCATGAGGAGGGAGTAGTTCTCCATCGAGGCTCGGGGCTGTACCGGTAGCTATGTGGTTAATCTCTCTCCTATGTACTTCAATACAATGATCTCATGAGCTGCTTTACATGATTGAGATCCATATGATGAGCTTTGTATCGCTACTAGTTGTGTGCTTGATGACCCACAAGTATAGGGGATCGCAACAGTCTTCGAGGGAAGTATTACCCAATTTATTGATTCGACACAAGGGGAGACAAAGAATACTTGAAAGCCTTAACAACGGAGTTGTCAATTCAGCTGCACCTGAAACGTGACTTGCTCGCAAGTTTATCGATAGTGACAGCTTTATAGCAAGTAGCGTAGTGAAATAACAACAGCGAGAGTAACAAAGACAGCAGTAGTGATTATAGTAAACAGCAGGATTAAAATATTGTAGGCACGGGGACGGATGACGGGCGTTGCATGGATGAGAGAAACTCATGTAACAATCATAGCAGGGCATTTGCAGATAATAATAAAACGGTATCCAAGTACTAATCAATCAATAGGCATGTGTTCCAATTATAGTCGTACGTGCTCGCAATGAGAAACTTGCACAACATCTTTTGTCCTACTAGCCGGTGGCAGCCGGGCCTCAAGGGAAACTACTGGATATTAAGGTACTCCTTTTAATAGAGTACTCGGAGCAAAGCATTAACACTCCGTGAACACATGTGATCCTCACGTCACTACCATCCCCTCCGGTTGTCCCGATTTCTGTCACTTCGGGGACATTGGTTCCGGACAGCGATATGTGTATACAACTTGCAGGTAAGATCATAAACAACGAATATCTTCATGAATCAATAACATGTTCAGATCTGAGATCATGGCACTCGGGCCCTTAGTGACAAGCATTAAGCATAACAAGTTGCAACAATATCATAAAAATAACATCTACGGATACTAGGCACTATGCCCTAACAATCTTATGCTATTACATGACCAATCTCATCCAATCCCTACCATCCCCTTCGGCCTACAGCGGGGGAATTACTCACACATGGATGGGGGAAACATGGCTGGTTGATGGAGAGGCGTTGGCGGTGATGGCGGTGATGATCTCCTCCAATTCCCCGTCCCGGCGAGTGCCGAACGGAGACTTCCGGCTCCCGAGACGGAGTTTCGCGATGTGGCGGCGTTCGGAGGGTTCTCGGCGACTTCGACTTCTCCCCGTGCGTTTTTAGGTCGAAGCCGATAAATAGTCCGAAGGAGGGCGTCGGAGGCCAGCCGAGGGGGCCACACCATAGGGCCGCGCGGCCCCCTAGGCCGCGCCGCCTTATGGTGTGGGGCCCTCGGGCCTCCACTTAATTTGTCCTTCCGGCTCCGTCGCATTCCGGGAAAATAGGGCCTTCCGTCAAAATCCCGAGGTTTTTCCCGAAAGTTGGATTTCTGCACAAAAACGAGACACCGTAACAGTTCTCGCTGAAAACAGCGTTAGTCCGTGTTAGTTGCATCCAAAATACACAAATTAGAGGCAAAACAATAGCAAAAGTGTTCGGGAAAGTAGATACGTTTTGGACGTATCAACTCCCCCAAGCTTAGCTTATTGCTTGTCCTCAAGCAATTCGATTAACAACCGAGCGATAAAAGAACTTTCACGAACACATTTGCTCATATGATGTATATATTCTCATGATATGGCTAATACTTGAGCAGTTCATAATAAGGTACATGCAAATAAGATCATCTAACAGCTATGTCAATCATGAAGAGGTACCAACAATTAATAATAAGCATCATGAATCATGTATATAAGCAGGATTGCAATGTTCATAAGAGAGTATGATAAAGTGGTATCTCGCTTGCCTCGTATTTGATCGGCAAAACATAAATGCCCGGGCACCTCCGGAGTTCATAGAAAGACTAGAAGTAGTGATTGTCAAAGATAAAAGCATCAAAGTTATACCACAATCAATCATATTTTGAGACAAGCATATTATACTAAGAATGACAGTTGTGCTCTCAAGAAAGTGCTCAAAGAAAGGATGGAGACACAACATAAAAGTAAAAGATTGACCCTTCGCAGAGGGAAGCAGGGATTAACATGCGCTAGAGCTTTTCATTTGTAAAGCGTAAGTAAAATTATTTTGAGAGGTGTTTGTTGTTGTCAACGAATGGTAATGGGTACACCAACTACCTCGCCAACCGGACTTTCAAGAGCGGCTCCCATGAATTATTTGCATGTTTATGTGGCACTCCTTCCAACCTTTCTTACACAAACCATGGCTAACGGAATCCTCGGGTGCCTGCCAACAATCACATACCATGAAGGAGTGCCTTTTTAGTTTAGTTTTATTATGATGATGACACTCCCCCCAACCTTTGCTTACACGAGCCATGGCTAACCGAATCCTTCAGTGCCGTCCAACAATCACAAACCATGGAGGAGTGTCTATTTAAGTTAATTAATTCGGGTCTGGGAATCCCATTGCCAGCTCTTTTTGCAAAATTATTGGATAAGCGGATGTGCCACTAGTCCATATGAGAGTCCGTCAAAAGTAAATGACAAGGTTGAAAGCTAAACACCACATACTTCCTCATGAGCTATGAAACATTAACACAAATTGAGAAGCATTTTGAAGGTTTTAAAGGTAGCGCATGAGAATTTACTTGGAATGGTTTGAAATGCCATGCATAGGTATTTATGGTGGACACTTTGGAATAACTTGGTTTTCATGTGTTTGGAGGCACGAGCAGCGTTCCCGCTCAGTACAAGTGAAGGCTAGCAAAAGACTAGGGAGCGACAAATCAAGAGAGCAAGAATCGTCATAATCATGCTTGCGACAAAATAAATTAACTGAGGCATAAAAGTGATACAAGAACCCTGAAGCAATGTAAATCATGGAGGCTTAATTGACTTTTGTTCAGTCATATGCATGCGTGAGCATGTGCCAAGTCGATATAAATGAATTATTCAGAGGAGGATACCACAATGCCATACTTACTTATGAATAAAACAATGCAAGCAAACATCCATGACATGCTACTCATATTAATAAATTGGAGCTAAACATGAGAGATCATGAACTACTAGACTTTCTTAAATGACATATACCTCACATGAACCAACTAAGCATGCTCACATGGATGAGTATATGTACAAAAATGAAAATAAATAGAGTTCATACCAGCCTCTCACCACAATCAGATTGTCGTAGATCGTCATTATTGCCTTTTCACTTGTGTAGCTTGGATAATATGAAATGAAAACCACGCTCCAGCCACCGAAGACCATTGAACTCATGATGAACTTTACAAACCAAAGAAGAACAGCAAATATTTTTGGTGTTTTCGAGTTTGAGAACAAGAACAAAAGGAAACAAGCAAACAAAGCAAAATCTTTTTGGGTTTTCTTATAGCAAACTAGCAATAGCAAATAAAGCGAAACAAATGCAAGAAACCAAGATAAACAAATGGTGAAGAGAAACAACAAAAATATTTTTGGTCTTTTTGTGTTTTAGGAAAGAAATAAAGTGAAAGCAAGAAATAGCAAACTAAAAGAAACACAGAAAAGCGAGATGGCAGAAATCTGCCAAAACCTGACAGCAGTACATGAAATCGATTTTTACAAAAATCTTACGTTGCTCAGCTCGAAAAATGTTCAACTAATGAAAGTTAGATAACAACCTCGGGAACCTGCACAAAAATTGGCAGCTCAAAATAACGTTCTGGCTGTGCGCACGAATTTTTCTAGTAACAGTCCAGAATCTGTTTTCAGGCAGCACTTCCCCAAATATCATCTCCCTCTCATTAGAAAACCACTCAAAGAGACTAAACAAGTATGTACAAGTATCCAGCAACCATAATATGCAAAGAATGAGTGATGCCGGTATACCTCCCCCAAGCTTAGGCTTTTGGCCTAAGTGGAGTTCAACCCCATCGAGGGTCTGGGTTCCACGCCGGTGGATCGTACATGGAGTAGTCGTAATAAGGTACCGATGCAGAAGAAAAACGTGGAGGCTCCTCATGCCCAATGTGTTGATGCGAAGAGCTTGCTGCATCTGACGATGAGTCGAGGTGTTCCTCGACCTCATCCGTGTTGTCTCGTGCACGATGGCTTCCTCCCTCGATGTATGCATTAACTGCACTTTCCGTGACTGACCAATCCTCTCTGGAATCAAGATTAAACATAGAAGGTGCAGGCAATCCTACTAATTTTTCAACTTTCTTAGTCCTTGTCCAAGATTTCTTGTAAAATGTTATTCTGTAAGACAGGTTTCCTAAATTAGACGAATCAGAAACAAATTCATGCTTAATCATGGAAGCTATGTCAAGTTTCTCCATGGGGAGCTGAATATCAAGACGGTGAGGTCCTACATTATGCATAGCTAATAAGCGAGAGGCGATGAGACCCCCACAAATTCCTCCCCTCTTACGGTTAGTGGCAAGTCTCGTTGGCTATCAAAGCTCCCAAGTTATAAGTCCTATTACCTTGTAATGCAGCGAGCTAGAAAGGCTAGATCCGGGATAGTTACTTTACCTCCATTCTTTCTCGCTAGAACGCACTTGGTAATGAAATAAGCAAAGTAACGAATAGCTGGGAAATGAATACTACTGATTTTACCATCATCCTCTGAGAAGCTTCTTCCATAACAAATCATCTTGAAGAGGTCCAAGAACTCTTGCGGTGATCCCTTTATCTTCTCGCATGATCCCCATTGCGGCACTCTGATTGCTGCACAAAAATCACTGAATGGCAAGTTGACAGCTTTTATTATAAATTTTGTACCGAACCATGGGATTAGATTGTGACCGATTGAATTTAAAATCCTGCACTACTGACATAGTCAGTTTTACATATTGGCATGGTTCCCCATCAACAAAATCATCCAATCCTGCACGAGAGATTAAACTTTGAACGTCCTGCAAGATCCCTGCACTTCTCATGAAATCCATGCACGGATAGTAAGTGGGATATACTCCTTCTTCTCGGTGAACTCTCATGACCTGTTGCACCTCCAACTCATGTTGGTTGGGTTGGTGCCTACCTCCTTCCATTTTCTGAATTTTTTCAACAAACAATATAAAACTTAATTTGGTGACATATAATTGAGGGGAACTACCATAGGAACTTGCTAGAGTACTAATCATGCATCAAAACTAATTTCTACCACTTAGAACAAGCATGCAAGCTCACTAAACATGTTACCTACAGCAGCAAAATATTCAAGATATACTTCACCAAACAAAATTCTAGTTGGATAATCGAAGGAGTCACATACCGGAGAGCAAATGTGCCAAATTTCAAACAAACTCGGGCTGAGCAAAGAGATCGAAAAATCTCGAGCTCTTGAGCAAAAACGCGAGTGAGAGAAAGTTGGTTCGAGTTTTTTCGGGAGAGAGAAGATGCTGGGAGAAAGAGATGAAGTAGTGGGGCAAGGAGGGGCCCACACCACAGGGTGGCGCGCCCCCCTCCTTGGCCGCGCCGGCATGTGGTGTGGCACCCTTTGGTGCCCCACAGGTCATCCTCTGGTGCTCCCGTGTGCCTCGTCGAAAAATAGGACCAACGGTGTAATTTTCGCGAATTTTTGAAAACTTTGAAAAATGCACATTTCTGGGTATTAAGTTTATTATTACTGGCCAGGAAAATTTTTGAAAACTCTAATCAGCTAAGGAACTTTGGAAAAATAAAAGTGCTACAGCAACTAAAGCAAGTGGAGGAAGAAAGAAATGTTGTTTACCTCCTCTATGCATATAAAATGTATTTGTTAACAAGGTTGATCAAGTCTTGCCACCAAATAAGTTTTACATAGCATATCAAGAAATAAACCTCAAATCAATCATGTTACCTTGAATTGTATTGATATGGATCCAATCACAAGAGTTTGATATTCTTCTTTAGGCTCATATATAGGACAATCAATAGTTCCAACTTTGATAGTTCTCATATTAGAAATAGTATTAACTCCGCACGCTTTCTCAATCCTCTTGGGAAAATAGACGGTGTGTTCCTTATCATCAACATTGAAAGTAACCTTTCCTTTATTGCAATCAATAACAGCCCTGCGGTGTTAAGAAAAGGTCTCCCAAGAATAATAGACATATTATCGTCTTCGGGCATTTCCAACACAACAAAATCGGTTAATATCAAGCAGTTATTAGTAACTTGAACAGGAACATCCTCACATATACCAACAGGAATAGCAGTAGATTTATCAGCCATTTGCAAAGATATATTAGTAGGTATCAACTTATCTAAGTAAAGTCTCTTATAAAGAGAAAAAGGCATAACACTAACACCGGCTCCCAAGTCACATAGAGCAGTTTTAACATAATTATTCTTAATAGAACAAGGAATAGTAGGTATACTCGGGTCGCCCAACTTCTTTGGAACTTTGCCATTGAAAGAGTAATTAGCAAGCATAGTGGAAATTTCCTCATTGGGGATTTTCCTTTTGTTAGTAACAATATCTTTCATATACTTTGAATAAGGAGGCAATTTAATAGCATCGACTCAAAGGGATTTGCAAGAATAAAGGTTTCATCCAATCACAAAATTTATTATAGTGTTCTTCTTCCTTTGATTTTAGTTTCTTAGCAGGAAAAGGCATTTGCTTTTGCACCCAAGGTTCTCTTTCATTACCATGTTTCTCAGCAATAAAATCTTCTTTAGTATACTTTTTATTTTTAGCATGCTTTTCGAGTTCTTCTTCAACCTCTTCTTTATCAGGAGTATCATTCTTATCATTATCTTTATCATGTTCATTACCACTTTCAGTTTTAGCATCAGAAATAGAAATACTATTAGGATCATTAACAGGTTCAGAGGATTCTACAACATTTTTATGTTTCTTCTTCTTTTTCTTAGAACGAGCTCTAGGTTTCAATGCGTTGAGAATCTTGTTCAATTCTTTTGGGATGTCCTTCAGGATATAGAGGATCCTGGGTAGAGACACCACCTCTAGTTGTTACTTCATAAGCATGTTTTTCTTTAGAATTATTTCCGAGCAAGTCATTTTGCACTTTAGTGAGTTGATCAATTTGAGTTTGAACCATATGAAAATGTTTAACAAGCATCTTAACATCATTGGAGGTTCTCTCCACAATATCATGCAATTCACTAATAGCTTGAGAATTTTCCATTAGATGATTCTCTACTCTCATATTAAAATTTTCTTGCTTAACAATATAATTATCAAACTCATCTAAGCATTGTGCAGGAGGTTTTGAATACGGAATATCTTCCCTAGTAAAGAGCTGAAGGGAATTTACCTCAATCATGGATGAAGGGGGAATTATCTCACATATATCTTCTATGGGAGGTAGATTCTTCACATCTTCAGATTTAATACCTTTCTCCTTGAGAGACTTCTTGGCTTCCCTCATATCTTCATCATTCAATTTAATTAAACCCCTCTTCTTCAATATTGGCGTTGGAGTTGGTTCGAGGCGTAGTCCAATCATCATGATTCCGGCCTATTTTAGCCAATAATTCTTCGACATACGTCTGGAGTTCTTTTCCGAAAACACAACCAAGCACAACTATCCGGGTATGCCCTAGACTCAATGGTTAGTCCACTATAAAATATATCAAGTAAATCATGCTTTTCTAAATCATGGTCGAGCGAGCTCTAATAAGAGAGCAAAATCTCGCCCAAGCCTCGAGCAATTTCTCTCCATCTCCCCGATCAAAATTATAAACTCTCTCGCAAAGCAAGCATGTTGAGCACTAGCAGGAAAGTATTTCCGGAAGAAAACATTAAGCAATTCTTTTGGACTTTTAATAGAACTAGGTGGCAAACTATTATACCAAGTTTTAGCGTCATCCTTTAATGAGAATGGAAAGATTTTAGCAACAAAGTAAGTACGCTTCTTAACATCATCGAGAAAACAAGCTACTCGAGTAGATAACTCGATCATGTGTTCAACAACACTTTCTTTTTCAGTACCACAAAAGGGTGTTTTCTCAACAATAGCTATATGAGATAGATCAAGAGAAAAATCATAATCTTTATCCTTAATGTTTATAGGAGATGTGGCAAATTTAGGATCGGGAGACAGTTTATATCTAACAGTATGTTCTGCAAGCAACTTTTTAATTTTTCTTGCATCAGTAGTAGCATTGCATTTTTCAATAAAATCATCATCAAGTTCCACATAATCTTCATCAAGATCATCACTAGAGTATTCAAGTTCGTGTGAATTAACAGGTGTAGTAACATCGGGAGTTTCAGTATTTTCAATTTGTCTAGACCTAGCAATTGTAGCATCTAGAAAAGTTCCCAATGAACCACTATCATCAAGCACGAGCAGAAGCATCATCAATATTATAAGAGGAATTTTCAGATTCAGCGAAGTACCAGCATTTGAAGCTTGTGGTGGTGAAACAAGTTTACTTATCACGGATGGTGAATCAAGAGCGACGAGAGGTACTCGCAGTCGTACCTTTTCTTGTAGTGGATGGTAATATGGCGACCTTAGTATCGCGAGTTTTACCCATGATGGAGAATTTGTAGCGAACAATATCAATCCAAGTGAACTTCCAAATAAAGCTATGCTCCCCGGCAACGGCGCCGTGAAAATAGTCTTGATGACCCACAAGTATAGGGGATCGCAACGAGTCTTCGAGGAAAGTATTACCCAATTTATTGATTCGACACAAGGGGAGACAAAGAATACTTGAAAGCCTTAACAACGGAGTTGTCAATTCAGCTGCACACTGGAAACAGACTTGCTCGCAAGAGTTTATCGAGTAGTAACGAGTTTATAGCGATAGCAGTAGTGAAATAACAGACAGCAGAGTAACAAAGACAGCAGTAGTGATTATAGTAAACAACGAGGATTAAAATATCGTAGGCACGGGGACGGATGACGGGCGTTGCATGGATGAGAGAAACTCATGTAACAATCATAGCAGGGCATTTGCGGATAATAATAAAACAAGTATCCAAGTACTAATCAATCAATAGGCATGTGTTCCAATTATAGTCGTACGTGCTCGCAATGAGAAACTTGCACAACATCTTTTGTCCTACCGACCGGTGGCAGCCGGGCCTCAAGGGAAACTACTTGGATATTAAGGTACTCCTTTTAATAGAGTACCGGAGCAAAGCATTAACACTCCGTGAACACATGTGATCCTCACGTCACTACCATCCCCTCCGGTTGTCCCGATTTCGTCACTTCGGGGCCATTGGTTCCGGACAGCGACATGTGTATACAACTTGCAGGTAAGATCATAAACAACGAATATCTTCATGAATCAATAACATGTTCAGATCTGAGATCATGGCACTCGGGCCCTTAGTGACAAGCATTAAGCATAACAAGTTGCAACAATATCATAAAAATAAAATCTACGGATACTAGGCACTATGCCCTAACAATCTTATGCTATTACATGACCAATCTCATCCAATCCCTACCATCCCCTTCGGCCTACAGCGGGGGAATTACTCACACATGGATGGGGGAAACATGGCTGGTTGATGGAGAGGCGTTGGCGGTGATGGCGGTGATGATCTCCTCCAATTCCCCGTCCCGGCGGAGTGCCGAACGGAGACTTCTGGCTCCCGAGACGGAGTTTCGCGATGTGGCGGCGTTCGGAGGGTTTCTGGCGACTTCGACTTCTCCCCGTGCGTTTTTAGGTCGAGGCCGATAAATAGTCCGAAGGAGGGCGTCGGAGGCCAGCCGAGGGGGCCACACCATAGGGCCGCGCGGGCCCCCCTAGGCCGCGTCGCCTTATGGTGTGGGGCCCTCGGGCCTCCACTTAAGTTGTCCTTCTCAGGCTCCGCTCGCATCTCGGGAAAATAGGGCCTTCCGTCAAAATCCCGAGGTTTTTCCCGAAAGTTGGATTTCGCACAAAAACGAGACACTGTAACAGTTCTGCTGAAAACAGCGTTAGTCCGTGTTAGTTGCATCCAAAATACACAAATTAGAGGCAAAACAATAGCAAAAGTGTTCGGGAAAGTAGATACGTTTTGGACGTATCAGTGCTACTCATGTGATGTTATTAAAGTAGTCTATTCCTCCTGCATGGTGTAAAGGTGACTAGTGTGTGCACCGTGTGGTTCTTGTCGTAGGCTATGATCATGATCTCTTGTAGATTGTGGAGTTAATTATCATTATGATAGTATTGATGTGATCTATTCTTCCTTCATAGTGTAATGTGGACGAGTGTGTGCGCTATGTTAGTTCTTGGTTTATTTTGCAATGATCTATTATGCTCTAAGGTTATTTAAATATGAACATCGAATGTTGTGGAGCTTGTTAACTCCGGCATTGAGGTGCTCTTGTAGCCCTACACAACGACTGGTGTTTGTCATCCAACAAAAGAGTGTATGTAGCACATATGAGAAAGAGTTATTTATTATGCGATCAATGTTGAGAGTGTCCACTAGTGAAAGTCTAATCCCTAGGCCTTGTTCCTAAATACTGCTATCGTTGCTTGTTTACTGTTTTACTGCGTTACTACTGCTGCGTTACTACTGCTTGTTTACTGGTCATGGGCAAAGCACTTTTACGAGTGCCGTTGCCATCGCTCATACTTATTTATACCACTTGTATTTCACTATCTCTTCGCCGAACTAGTGCACCTATTAGGTGTGTTGGGGACACAAGAGACTTCTTGCTTTGTGGTTGCGGGGTTGCATGAGAGGGATATCTTTGACCTCTTCCTCCACGAGTTCGATAAACCTTGGGTGATCCACTTAAGGGAAACTTGCTGCTCGTTCTACAAACCTCTGCTCTTGGAGGCCCAACACTTGTCTACAAGAATAGAAGCTCCCGTAGACATCAAGCTATTTTACGGCGCCGTTTCGGGGAGGAAAGGTAAAAGGTACTCACACTCCGGATCTCGGCTACTAAGCTATTTTCGCCGTTGTAAGTACTCGAAGCTATTTCCTTTAGATCCTGCAATTGCATCTTTTTGTTTCTTGTTTACACTAGTTAGGCATAATGGACAAAAATGAGCTTCTTATTCTATTTCCTGATTTAAGACATGGATGGTTTGATGCGAAAATTTAAAAACCCATGGAACATATTAGTATGAACACTTTGAATAATTGTTGCTAATGATATAGAAAGTTCTAAGCTTGGGGAAGCTGGTTTTCATGATCTTTTTAGTCCCCCAAGCATTGAGGAGAAAATTTACTTTGATGATACTTTGCCTTCTATTTATGATGATTATAATGATAGTAGTCTTTTAGTACCGCCTGTTATGGAGGATAAATTTGATTATGATTACAATATTCCTCCTATATTTGATGATGAGAATAATAATGATAGCTACTTTGTTGAATTTGCTCCCACTACAACTAATAAAATTGATTATGCCTATGTGGAGAGTAATAATTTTATGCACGAGACTCGTGATAAGAATACTTTATGTGATAGTTATATTGTTGAGTTTGCTCATGTTGCTACTGAAAGTTATTATGAGAGAGGAAAATATGGTTGTAGAAATTTTCATGTTACTAAAACACCTCTCTTTTTGCTGAAAATCTTGAAGCTGCACTTATTTTATCTTTCTATGCTTGTTGCATTATTCTTCATGAACTTGTTTATTTACAAGATTCCTATGCATAGGAAGCATGTTAGACTTAAATGTGTTTTGAATTTGCCTCTTGATGCTCTCTTTCGCTTCAAATACTATTTTTGGGAGTGCATCATTAAAACTGCTGAGCCCATCTTAATGGCTATAAAGAAAGAACTTCTTGGGAGATAACCCATGTGTTTATTTTGCTACAGTACCTCTATTTTATATTTGTGTCTTGGAAGTTGTTACTACTGTACAAACTCTCCTTATATTATTTTATTGCATTGTTGTGCCAAGTAAAGTCTTTGATAGAAAGGTTGATACTAGATTTGGATTACTTGCGTGAAACAGATTTCTTTGCTGTCACGAATCTGGGTCTAATTCTCTGTAGGTAACTCAGAAAATTAAGCCAATTTACGTGAGTGATCCTCAGATATGTACGCAACTTTCATTCAATTTGGGCATTTTCATTTGAGCAAGTCTGGTGCCTCGATAAAATCCATCTTTACGGACTGTTCTGTTTTGACAGATTCTGCCTTTTATTTCGCATTGCCTCTTTTGCTATGGTGGATGAATTTCTTTGTTCCATTAATTTCCAGTAGCTTTATGCAATGTCCAGAAGTGTTAAGTATGATTGTGTCACCTCTGAACATGTTAATTTTTATTGTGCACTAACCCTCTAATGAGTTGTTTCGAGTTTGGTGTGGAGGAAGTTTTCAAGGGTCAAGAGAGGAGGATGATATACTATGATCAAGAAGAGTGAAAGCTCTAAGCTTGGGGATGCCCCGGTGGTTCACCCCTGCATATTCTAAGAAGACTCAAGCGTCTAAGCTTGGGGATGCCCAAGGCATCCCCTTCTTCATCGACAAATTATCAGGTTCCTTCTCTTGAAACTATATTTTTATTCGGTCACATCTTATGTACTTTACTTGGAGCGTCTGTGTGCTTTTGTTTTTGTTTTGTTTGAATAAAATGGATCCTAGCATTCACTTTGTGGGAGAGAGACACGCTCCGCTGTAGCATATGGACAAGTATGTCCTTAGGCTCTACTCATAGTATTCATGGCGAAGTTTCTTCTTCGTTAAATTGTTATATGGTTGGAATTGGAAAATACTACATGTAGTAACTCTAAAATGTCTTGGATAATTTGATACTTGGCAATTGTTGTGCTCATGTTTAAGCTCTTGCATCATATACTTTGCACCCATTAATGAAGAAACACTTAGAGCTTGCTAATTTGGTTTGCATATTTGGTTTCTCTAGAGTCTAGATAATATCTAGTATTGAGTTTTGAACAACAAGGAAGACGGTGTAGAGTCTTATAATGTTTACAATATGTCTTTTATGTGAGTTTTGCTGTACCGTTCATCCTTGTGTTTGTTTCAAACAACCTTGCTAGCCTAAGCCTTGTATCGAGAGGGAATAATTCTCATGCATCCAAAATCCTTGAGCCAACCACTATGCCATTTGTGTCCACCATACCTACCTACTACATGGTATTTCTCCACCATTCCAAAGTAAATTGCTTGAGTGCTACCTTTAAAATTCCATCATTCGCCTTTACAATATATAGCTCATGGGACAAATAGCTTAAAAACTATTGTGGTATTGAATATGTACTTATGCACTTTATCTCTTATTAAGTTGCTTGTTGTGCGATAACCATGTTTACGGGGACGCCATCAACTATTCTTTGTTGAATATCATGTGAGTTGCTATGCATGTCCGTCTTGTCCGAAGTAAGAGAGATCTACCACCTTAATGGTTGGAGCATACATATTGTTAGAGAAGAACATTGGGCCGCTAACTAAAGCCATGAATCATGGTGGAAGTTTCCGTTTTGGACATATATCCTCAATCTCATATGAGAATACTAATTGTTGCTACATGCTTATGCATTAAAGAGGAGTCCATTATCTGTTGTCCATGTTGTCCCGGTATGGATGTCTAAGTTGAGAATAATCAAAAGCGAGAAATCCAAAATGCGAGCTTTCTCCTTAGACCTTTGTACAGGCGGCATGGAGGTACCCCATTGTGACACTTGGTTAAAACATGTGTATTGCGATGATCCGGTAGTCCAAGCTAATTAGGACAAGGTGCGGGCACTATTAGTATACTATGCATGAGGCTTGCAACTTGTAAGATATAATTTACATGATACATATGCTTTATTACTACCGTTGACAAAATTGTCTCTTGTTTTCAAAATAAAAGCTCTAGCACAAATATAGCAATCGATGCTTTCCTCTTTGAAGGATCATTCTTTTTACTTTTATGTTGAGTCAGTTCACCTATTTCTCTCCACCTCAAGAAGCAAACACTTGTGTGAACTGTGCATTGATTCCTACATACTTGCATATTGCACTTGTTATATTACTCTATGTTGACAATTATCCATGAGATATACATGTTACAAGTTGAAAGCAACCGCTGAAACTTAATCTTCCTTTGTGTTGCTTCGATACCTTTACTTTGATTTATTGCTTTATGAGTTAACTCTTATGCAAGACTTATTGATGCTTGTCTTGAAGTACTATTCATGAAAAGTCATTGCTTTATGATTCAGTTGTTTACTCATGTCATTACCATTGTTTTGATCGCTGCATTCATTACATATGTTTACATAGTATGATCAAGTTTATGATGGCATGTCACTCCGAGAAATTATCTTTGTTTATCGTTTTACCTTCGGGACGAGCAGAAACTAAGCTTGGGGATGCTGATACGTCTCCAGACGTATCGATAATTTCTTATGTTCCATGCCACATTATTGATGATATCTACATGTTATATGCACATTTTATGT
The DNA here is from genome assembly GCF_022539505.1 of Lolium rigidum. Lineage (NCBI taxonomy): Eukaryota > Viridiplantae > Streptophyta > Magnoliopsida > Poales > Poaceae > Lolium > Lolium rigidum. Next base: position 333,989,302 of record NC_061510.1, read on the forward strand.
CATATTTATGCGTTTTACGGAACTAACCTATTGACGAGATGCCGAAAGTGCCGGTTCTTGTTTCTACGCTGTTTTTGGTTTCAGAAATCCTAGTAAGGAAATATTCTCGGAATCGGACGAAATCAACACCCGAAAGTCTTAGAATCCCGGGAAGCATCCGGAACACCCGAGAGTCGCCGGAGGCGGGCCACACGGGCCCCGGAGATGATAGGCCGGCGCGGCCCGAGCCCGGCCGCGCCGCCTTATGAGTGTCGTCACCCCGTTGACCTTCTGACGCCGCCTCTTCGCCTATAAAAAGGTCCCAGACCTAAAACACGAGACGGAAAAGCCACGGTGCGAGGAAGCGCTCGAGCCACTTGCTTCATCGCGAAGCAGATCGGGGACGGAGGGTACGCCCCGTAGGGATGGGGGAAGTGCCCAGGAAGAGCTCTCCGTGACTGTATCTCCATCAACGGCTTGTCTCCCATGGAGGGATGGATCCGAGGCTTCCTGAGGAGAACAAGCCTAGAAATCGGAGGAGTAGTAGTAGCCGAGCAGCGCGAACTCTTGCTATTTAGCTGCTCGTTTAAATAAATGTTTAGTGTAATAAGACAACGGTATTGTAAGTTAAGTTGGGTTCGCCTCGAACTCAGGAGTTATCCTCTCGTAACCCAAGAGGAGCTCCGAGACGACTTGTGTATGATGATTGTAATAATATGTGAATGAGTTATGGACCCTGCTATGTTCTGTTGTACTACTCTGAGGGATGTAATATTTGCGGAATGGTACTTCGCGAATGTTATATCAACGACTGGCATACTACAACATGCAGTGGTATGCAGGGTCACCACAATTTAGTCATCACTATAATCAGCCAACAGTAATATCCATATTCAGAATTGCTAGGTATAGCATTTCAGCAAAGACCAGGGATGGTTATCCATCCAAACTATGGCTGCAATGGTAACAGCAGACCAGCAACCTTTTACATGCCTCCTAGATTACCAATTCATCCAAACTGGAACCTTACAAAGCACATATTAGCTAACCACTCTTAAGCATAATAATATAGTTCACTAGAATAAGTATTTGACTGATAAATTTACAAGTCATATAGCCCATGAATAGCACTTCCAAGCTTAAGCAATAATCAGGCCAAGCACTCAAGTCCTTGATCAACAACTTCATAGCCATTGAGAATACAGAGAAGGGGAATAGCTCACAGTAGTGTAGTCAAATAGAGGAAGAGGCCGACGCCGGGGTTGCAGTCATAGATGCCGTCCGGCCGGCGTCGGGGATGAAGTAGTCACCGCCGCACCACACCACCATCCCATGTCATCTCCTCCACACCGCCACTAATCCACCACCAAAGCAACCGACCAGTAAAAGGAGGGCGTCGGGGTTGTGCATCACCGCCGTCCGCCGGCGCCGTATAGAGCACGTCGTGGCAGTTCCGCAGCTCGCTTCGCCGGTGCCGCAGAGGAAAGGAAGCAGCCGGGGACGCAGCACGAGGAGCCGCGCCGCAAGCACAAGCCCTACGGCTCGGGTTCCGCGGACGTCCGCGCGCAGTGTGCCGGAGGATGGTGCCGTTGCGGAGATCCGTATAGGAGTCGGTGGCGCAGCCCACGCTCTCAAGCGGCCGGCGATGGCCGAGCAAGCAGCAGGTGACGGAAGAACCGCCGGTGACCATTAGGGTTTCCGGGGTCGTGGGAGAGCAACTGGGGCCATGGGAATCAAATCAAGGAGAGGGATTCGTAGAGCATGAGGAGGCGGAGCAGATCCGGCTAACGACGGCGTCGGAGTGTGCCGGAGGCAGCGAGGAGATAGCGGCAGCGCGGCGGATTCATGGTCGCCTGGGATGAGGTGTGGGAGAAAAGGGGAACGAGAGAGAGAGGAGGTGAGCGACGAGAGAGAGAGGAGTGGGTCGCCGACCCAGGGGCACCGTGTGGCCGGTTATAGGTCTGATCCATTTGGATCAGTTGGGCTCAGCCCAACTAGCCTTTTGGCTTATTATCTTTAGGAAATATATATTTAATAAAAGAAAGATATAATAATAATAATAAAATCCAAATAGAAATATTTTTGACAAAAGAAAATCCTAAACAGAATAAATAGCAACAAACCATTTAAAGTCTAAAAGAAAATAATACAGATTTTTCTTCTAAATTTTAGAAGTTCAAATCTTAAACTATTAAGACCTAAATATTAACATATAATTTTATTATTTATATTTTCATATCAATAAAATATTAGATATTACTTTGTATTAAAATATCACAATTGTTCCATATGATTATGTTTAATCATATGAAAATCCTAATTGATCATTACTTCAACTACTAATTAAAACCTAAACCCTAATAGTACTTATCATATTTCATTAAGTCTTTTGAAATAATATAATGTCAAATCCAATATTATTTTTCAGAGTTATTAATAAATTCAACTTTATAATGAAGTTATCACCCTAAGGACTAAATGGTAATTAGGAAACCCTAGTTCCATTGTGAATAAAATTATATCCTCATAATTTTATGTGGAATCCTAAAACCCTAATGCCAGTAGGAACCCTAGCTCCATTCATTCATATGAACCCTAAATTGCTTCTAACCTAAACCCTAGGTTAGAACATGTGATCATGATACTTTCTTTTCAATCATAGATCCACAGTAGCAACTAAACCATTGCCAAGTCTTCCTAAAATAATAGAGACCCATCTCTAATACATTGGTATTACATGTGTTCATGCTTAGCTGATCAAATAGGACCAACCCTAGTTCCTATCTTCTGAGACACCAAACTTAGATATCCATGCTTAGCATCACCCCAATGTGATGAACCTCAGGAGCAACTATGCCAAATCTTGAGCATTGCCTAACCATATTCCACTAAACCCTACTAGTATTAGATAATTATGAATCATCCTATTTAGGAACCAACCATTCCTTACTTAGTGAATTCAAATGTAAACCCTAGGCAACCTCAACCTTAATTGTAATACTTCTTATTACTTAAGAAGTATGTTCTTCAAAAGTTATTCTTTTGAAGAAAATAAGGAATCACCATCAATTCCGCCTAATAGGACCTATAGCCAATAACCAGACTATCACCAAGCAAGGTATACCAACCTTGATAACAACTATTTATAATAAATTGCTCAAGATGCCTAGGCTTAACTCAACCTTACAAGCCCTAGATGTTGATGAATCCAACTAGGTTGTGATCCATCTACTACTTACTCCGAAACCAATTAGAACCATAGAAAACCATAGAACCCCACAAACCTAGATATCATACTTGTTCTTTATTAAAGAACATGTTCTTCAAAAATTATTCTTTTGAATTATATAATAAGTAATCATCAACCATGTATTATAGGACTTAAAATTGACCACTGCTTTTTACTGATTATACAGCTACTATTCCTGGTTGTGTATGATTGTTACTATTCATGTTGCCACCGCTTATAATTCTAAAACAACACAACCCCGAATAAGAACCTTGTTTGTGAATCACTCTAAAAGTGTAACACACCCCGAACCAATCATTACAACTCACCGATCCTAAATCATTGGGGTTAGATCACGCTTAGAGCGATTGCATCTCATACTTATGCATTATTGCATCCTTGCCAATCTTTTAAACATCATCCTTACCGGACGATGATGCTATTTCAGAATTTGGAGTTATCGCGTATCGAAGGCCTTGTCTGCATAATCTTGCAGTCAAGAAAGGCAAGTTCATCACTTGCTCATGTCATTTGAGTATTTCTATCAAATTACTTGCAAAGTACTATGGTTATCACTATTGCATAAAAACCAAAACCACTACTTTCATAACTATGAATATGACTATGTGGTGGGCAATGGAACCATGGATTGTGTTGATATGGTGGAGGTTCCATTGCAAGGGTTTATATCCATCTAGGATTAAACAACAAATGTCGCCGATGATTCTTGTGCCGTAATACCCGTGTTAACCATAAGATCTCGGAGTGGGACGGAATAGTCAATTGTATTTCCACCTCTTGTACATCAACGGATGCGCTTTACCGTAGACCCTTGATCCAAGAGAGGACAAGTGGTACCCTTGATCCAAGAGAGGACAAGTGGTAGGGTGGGGGTCCCGATGAAGTCCCCACGGTAATTGCGGTCTATGATGGGTTGCAGACTGCCGGCGAAGGAGTTCATGGTAGAGACCTGAACTGTTGTCGTGGTCGGGGCCATCCTTAATTGGTATAAGAGCACCGGCGAGGACCCAGGGTCGGAGTTTGCATCAACGGGTGGGTGTATGAGGTAGCGGAGGAATATGATTGGCTATAACCTTATACCGGGCCTCACACCAAGGGAAGTGTGGACGAGAACTATAGACTCTGCTGGCACCAAGGTTAAGATCTCTTATGGGTAAAGCAACACACCTCTGCAGAGTGTAATGAATCGTGACCTGTCACTCCCCGTTCCGGGATATGGAACTGCGAACGCGGCCGGAAAGGAGCTCCATGAAGTTCTAGTAAACCGGTGAAGGCTGACGGACATAGTTCTTCCGAATAAAAGCAACCTTTTTAAGAAATGGTTATGAAAACTCGCATGGGTATTAGACTTTCTCGGTCTAATGCCGTAGCTAGTGCATTAAACACCTCTTTCCTATAATGAACTTGTTGAGTACGCTCGTACTCATCCCACTCTTAAATCCCTGCTTAGATATGGAGCCATCGAAGGAGGATCTACCGTGCAACTCGAAGACCGAGGAGTCTACAAATACTTCAAGGGGACAGAAACCTGTCGGAAGAGTCAAACACCACAACTACCATGGAGAAAACCTAGATTAAGTAGTAGAAGGGAACTAGCTACCTAAACCTAGCTCCTATTTAGGTAGAATCTAGTCATAGCCTCTTTAGCTAGTCAAATACTCTATAAATAGAGTCTGTGATAAGATTAGATCACGAGTCGTTCTTCTGGAGTTATTTGCAGTTTTATCTCATTGTAAAGTAGGAGGCTGTGATGATCTTATGTAACAGAGTCGTTGTTGTAATTCTATAGACATGCCTTGGACCCGCATATGTTTCCGTTGTACCACTCGAGCGATATAATACTCGTGGAACGGTGTTTCATTGGTGTTATATCGGACTTGCATACTACACCATGCGGTGGTATGCCGGGTCACCACAGCTTGGTATCGAGCAAATGCTTTGACCTTAGGATTAAAACCCTTTAAATGAGACCTATAGGATTGGTAGTGTCTATAGGAAGTTGTCTTAGTTGAACCAAATTTTCTTATGACTTGAGATGGATATTCACTTGAGAATAATCCTGACACACTTAAGTCAACCTTTCTTAACTATCTTTACTAAGTAAAGTTAGTTAACTAATCCCAAACATATAGTACACCATTAAGTCCTTAAATCAATAGATGAGTAGATCACAGTTGGTATACAATACATGGTAGTCCAAAGAGAGGATACAACCATAAGGAAGATATCCTATTGGAAGATGTGTACCAACACAAGTTATGATTAAGTAAGAATTATTTAGACATGTAATAGGAGTAAATCAAGTGATGAAGATAATTAAGAAATCCTAATAGAAGGTGTAGACCAAGTTAAGTAATGAGTAAGTCAAAATTATCTAGACATGTGAAACAATTGATAATAAGTGATAACTATGAGTCATATGAGGTAGTATAGACCATGATGAGTCAATCATGGGAGATAAGGAAGAGTGATAGGAATAATATATGTCTACCTACATGGTAGAGTTGCTAATCATATATGATTCACTTGAGAGTCATTATGTGATGAAGTAGAACATCTAAAGTATTTAGGAGGAGTACAATAAGAAGCCAAGTGCTAAACAAATAGTGCAAGAATTGTGTTCCAAAACAATAAGAAGTGTGCCAAGCACATCATGACCATAGTTTTACAATAGAAACACTTGGAAGTATAGGAGCTATAGTCTAATAGTTATGTGTTTAGAATAACTATGCTAGAACCATAGATATCATGTGAAGTAGTCCTCAATAAAATTGAAGCTAAGTCAGTACTTCCCAAGAAAACAAGGTTAACCTTAACTATCCTAGACCACTTTGTTTCAAGTCTATCTCATTGCAATTGTGCAATTAAGGTAAAGGTTGAGACAAATAGCAGAATCCCAGATATTCGTGCTAAGTATCACGATATAAACCTATCTTATGTGGTGTTATATACTACACATCAGAGCCTGATGTTTAGAGATGTCTTACTCAACTATTTTATTCAGGCCTATGATGATGTGTATTATAAGCACAAAGCTGAATCTTCTTGGATTTTTATTGGATTTTCATTGATTGACTAGATCTGTGCATAAAGTTTGACCTTGGTGTGCAAATGCATGTTGCATCATTGAGTTCTTTCTTGATGTTACAGGTCTAGAGGGTAAATGGGATCGCGTGAGGGAGAGACGAGTTACCAACCAACTGAGGAAATAGTAACGACTCATGAAGAGAGGGAGGCAAAAGAAGGTCAGGAAAGAGAAGCTAAGCGGATGGAAGAGGCATTCTCCGCCACTAGAACATCAACATCAACCCCTGTTCTGCTTGAGCAAGAATTCTTTGAGTACATGGAAAGGATGGCTGAGGATAGAGCAGCAAACTTAGCACAACAAAATGAGTTTTTCGACTGTTTGATACGTGAGAATAATGGAGGTATCAGAAATGGAGGGCCAAAAGGAGTGAGTCTTACGGAATTCCTACAAACCAATCCACTAACTTTTGCTACCGCACCAGAACTTATGGATGCGGATGATTGGTTGAGGGACACTGAGCGGAAATTAAATACAGTTCGGTGTAATGATGAAGAGAAGGTTAGATATGCCACCTATCTACTATCAGGACTAGCAGCGTTATGGTGGGATAACATGATTCTAATTCAACCTTCGGGACATTTTTTCACGTGGGACGAGTTTAAGAAGAAGTTCCGAGAAGCCCGAGTTCCCGAAAGTATCATGGAACTAAAGAGAAGAGAGTTCGAGACCTTGAAGCAGAATGACTTGTCGGTATGGAAATATCTAGTAGAGTTTGATCGTTTATCACGTTATGCAGCAGAGGATGTGAACACAGAGGAGAAAAGGATAAAAAGGTTCTTAAAAGGGATGAATCCATTCCTGAAAATGCAGCTTGAATCTAACCAAATGCACAAGGTTCCACGAGCTAGTGGATACTCGCAATTACTTTGGAGAATGATTATGAAGAAGTGCAGAATGAAAGAAAACGGAAGGCCGAGGTTGGAACCACAACCAATTCGGATACAACAAACTCGGTCAGAGATGAATTTCCGAACTAGAGATGAGACAATCACACCGTTTTATAGTCAAGTTCGATGCCATAACTGTGCAAGAAAAGGTCACTATGCCAAGGATTGCACGCAACAGGATATTACCTGTTTTGGATGTGGACAACTAGGTCATATGAAATCAGAATGCCTGGATCCATATCTGGTACGAAGATCCAATGAAGAAATGAACCAATTTTCAAATCACCGGGGGAGCTCATCATCTAAGAAGTTTGAACAAGGAAGTGGATGGAGCACAAGGACGGATGCATAGGACTTTGACCATACTTGTTCCGAACCAATCAGTATGTGGAACACAACTTCTTCATGTAGCACAATATTAGTTGCAGAATAATATCTTTAAATTACTCAAGCTTTCATGGGCAACACACTTGTCCTGTGTAAAGTTGGAATAACCATAGTTGCATAACCAACTAACATATCGTACTTGTATTCACATACCATGTGGGTACACAATCAATCCAAATAGGATACCCTAGAAAAGTACAATAGAAAGCCAAGGAAAAGACATATAGTCTAACCAAGGAGCTAGATGGTTGGGGAAGATGAACTTAGCAACCATTAGGAAATCCCTAAGGGGGAGAGCGAGGGATCAGTTAGATCCCATATGAATCAATACTTTGAGCAAGATAGTTGGTGAAGGTCTGAACTGAGAGAAAGTTCGATCTTATTTTCATAAGATTATAAACACTACTTTCAGAAGGATGTCAGACCAGAAGCCGAGGTTTATACCTCGAGGAAGTAAGAAGTGGACTGTAACTCTGGGAAAGTGAATAATATTTACTCAAAAGTATGAAAGCTCAAGTAAGACAAAACCTAATGGATTCCAGGAAGAATCTGGACAAGGGATATATTCAATTATATCTAGTGAGATCACCACGGAGTTCGAGAGAAGTCGTAGTCTGCATAAGTCAGATCCACACTCCGAAAACGTGAGAGAGTTCAAACTTCGAGGACGAAGTTTAGTTTAAGGGGTAGAGACTGTAATATCCCAATATTTGGGGTTACAAAAATAGAGGAAACAGATGTGTGCATTGCATTCATGCATAGAAAATCTGGGGAAATTTCGCGCTTATTTATAAAACTACACCCATAAGGGGGAACAAGTTTCTCTCTCAGCACTAGATAGAATTTAGGGTTTCAAGAGTGCGATAAACTTGGACCTATCCTAAATTAACTTAGGGTTCCGAGAAGAGAGGGGAACATTTCATAATCTACTTTAAGTTGTATGACTGAATTCAAACAAGTTAGGTTTGAATTTCAAATTCAAACTTCAATTTGATATATCATAAATCAAATTATGAACAATCCAATCAACAATTATAGAAATTGGAAAATGAAGAAATATAAAAGAATAGATAATATATCAAGAGCTCGTTAGGGAAAACTTGAGCTTTATTGAATAACACACAATATACATTGTCATTTACAATATTCATTTGAATTATAATTATTACAAAACATTACAGAAAGTGAATAATTGAAAAAGGAAAATGAAAAATTACAAGGGATTGCAAATAGCTAAACTAGTAAATTCTTCCAGCATTTCCTGTTTAGCCTGAGCACCTGCAAGACAAACAAAGAAGACACAAAATATAAATAAAGCCAAGTGGCCATGTCAAATATAAAGAGAGGTTGAAAAGGCATATCTTTTCATCAGCCGAGCACATCCACTAGGGGAGATGCACCCAGTTGCATGCACAAGCCAAGCAAGCCAGCAACACATTCACCACATACGGGTGGTGTGTTGTCACCACCACAAGCACCGCTCGCCAGCATTACTGCAAAGACAGACCACCGTACTAGCGGCTTCCTAGTACACAAACACCCAGCCGCACCGTATGTTCCTCATATCAGCTAGAACGATGTCAAAAGCCTTAGAACAGGATTTAGAACTAACCCGACCACACCACCGTTGCATACACATGCCAAAGCAAGCAGCTCATCTAGCAATACTTGAACCCACCAATCCCTTAGAAAACAAGAACATCGAGGAACATATCGTAGGGAACCACACCAGTAGTATATCAAGAGATCATTCATCCACCAACCATCAGCAAGAACAAATCCACTAGATAAACCACCGAGATCATTCATAGGAAGAAGCGAAGCGACGAGGAAGTGGAGGTTATCCACAAGAAGCGTGGCCTATCAACGATCCGGAAGATCCAATTACTCTACATCAACAGAGTTGTCAAAGAACTAAATCCCACTTTACCCAAATAGTTCATATGTTTATTTGCATAGATCACAAGGATCTCGTTTCAAGTCATATTGGTGCTTGAAGATTAGTTCAAGCATCAACAGGAGTTTGTTTGGGGAATTTTAACATCATCTGATCATGGTTATGATCTTCGCCTAATACATCACTCTACATAATCTACCAACATCACCAATCTTGCTAAAGGGATATTTCTTCTGTGCACACTCCCAGGAGGTACCACAGAGTGGATTAAACCTAAGCAGATGGCACATGGAAAGATTTTGCAAGTAATAACATTGGCAAATCTCAAACTATAAATCATCAGTTTAAATTGTGAGAGGTGATTCTCTCAGTCTGCATAGATATGCTATGCCTGATCATCACAGAGAAATAAGAGCTATGCCATAGTATCTGTTCTTATTACAAATCTGAGCCTCAGCCTTTGCATCATCGGCTAAAGCAAGCATTGGTATGTCCATTAAAATCAACTCAAGCATCATTAGAATCTTGGGATGGACATTTGCATCATCTGGTCCTATAGCCCAGATCAATACCTATTTTCTACTCTACACAAGCACCTACAGCACTATATCTTACACCAACATGTCATCACCTTGTGCTGACTCAATGGTGGCACTATAGGATAATCATACCGGTGAGATAGCACATGGGCACGTATGTAAAGAAAGAAAAGACATCAACGCTAAGCTACAAAATCATCAGCCTTTGCATCTCGGAAGGAGCCAAGAAATCAAGATTATATCTGTTCTTATCAATTAATAATCAATAAGAGAATTACAACCAGCTACATATGCCTCGATGATTAATCATCCAATTAGAGGCATCACGATAATTATTAAGCAAGGATCTGTCCAGTACCATTTGTGCACTCGATTTAGTCATCACTATAATCAGCCAACAGTAATATCCATATTCAGAATTGCTAGGTATAGCATTTCAGCAAAGACCAGGGATGGTTATCCATCCAAACTATGGCTGCAATGGTAACAGCAGACCAGCAACCTTTTACATGCCTCCTAGATTACCAATTCATCCAAACTGGAACCTTACAAAGCACATATTAGCTAACCACTCTTAAGCATAATAATATAGTTCACTAGAATAAGTATTTGACTGATAAATTTACAAGTCATATAGCCCATGAATAGCACTTCCAAGCTTAAGCAATAATCAGGCCAAGCACTCAAGTCCTTGATCAACAACTTCATAGCCATTGAGAATACAGAGAAGGGGAATAGCTCACGGTGAGTGTAGTCAAATAGAGGAAGAGGCCGACGCCGGGTTGCGATCATAGATGCCGTCCGGCCGGCGTCGGGGATGAAGTAGTCACCGCCGCACCACACCACCATCCCATGTCATCTCCTCCACACCGCCACTAATCCACCACCAAAGCAACCGACCAGTAAAAGGAGGGCGTCGGGGTTGCAGACACTGCCGTCCGCCGGCGCCAGATAGAGCACGTCGTGGCAGTTCAGAGCCCGCTTCGCCGGTGCCAGAGAGGAAAGGAAGCAGCCGGGGACGCAGGCACAGGAGCCGCGCCGCAAGCACAAGCCCTACGGCTCAGGTTCTGCGGACGTCCGCGCGCAGGTGCTGGAGGATGGTGCTGTTGCGGAGATCCGTATAGGAGTCGGTGGCGCAGCCCACGCTCTCGGGCGGCCGGCAATGGCCGAGCAGCAGCAGGTGACGGAAGAACCACCGGTGACCATTAGGGTTTCCGGGGTCGTGGGAGAGCAACTGGGGCCATGGGAATCAAATCAAGGAGAGGGATTCGTAGAGCATGAGGAGGCGGAGCAGATCCGGCTAACGACGGCGCCGGAGTGTGCCGGAGGCAGCGAGGAGATAGCGGCAGCGCGGCGGATTCATGGTCGCCTGGGCTGAGGTGTGGGAGAAAAGGGGAACGAGAGAGAGAGGAGGTGAGCGACGAGAGAGAGAGGAGTGGGTCGCCGACCCAGGGGCACCGTGTGGCCGGTTATAGGTCTGATCCATTTGGATCAGTTGGGCTCAGCCCAACTAGCCTTTTGGCTTATTATCTTTAGGAAATATATATTTAATAAAAGAAAGATATAATAATAATAATAATAAAATCCAAATAGAAATATTTTTGACAAAAGAAAATCCTAAACAGAATAAATAGCAACAAACCATTTAAAGTCTAAAAGAAAATAATACAGATTTTTCTTCTAAATTTTAGAAGTTCAAATCTTAAACTATTAAGACCTAAATATTAACATATAATTTTATTATTTATATTTTCATATCAATAAAATATTAGATATTACTTTGTATTAAAATATCACAATTGTTCCATATGATTATGTTTAATCATATGAAAATCCTAATTGATCATTACTTCAACTACTAATTAAAACCTAAACCCTAATAGTACTTATCATATTTCATTAAGTCTTTTGAAATAATATAATGTCAAATCCAATATTATTTTTCAGAGTTATTAATAAATTCAACTTTATAATGAAGTTATCACCCTAAGGACTAAATGGTAATTAGGAAACCCTAGTTCCATTGTGAATAAAATTATATCCTCATAATTTTATGTGGAATCCTAAAACCCTAATGCCAGGTAGGAACCCTAGCTCCATTCATTCATATGAACCCTAAATTGCTTCTAACCTAAACCCTAGGTTAGAACATGTGATCATGATACTTTCTTTTCAATCATAGATCCACAGTAGCAACTAAACCATTGCCAAGTCTTCCTAAAATAATAGAGACCCATCTCTAATACATTGGTATTACATGTGTTCATGCTTAGCTGATCAAATAGTACCAACCCTAGTTCATATCTTCTGAGACACCAAACTTAGATATCCATGCTTAGCATCACCCCAATGTGATGAACCTCAGGAGCAACTATGCCAAATCTTGAGCATTGCCTAACCATATTCCACTAAACCCTACTAGTATTAGATAATTATGAATCATCCTATTTAGGAACCAACCATTCCTTACTTAGTGAATTCAAATGTAAACCCTAGGCAACCTCAACCTTAATTGTAATACTTCTTATTACTTAAGAAGTATGTTCTTCAAAAGTTATTCTTTTGAAGAAAATAAGGAATCACCATCAATTCTGCCTAATAGGACCTATAGCCAATAACCAGCTATCACCAGCAAGGTATACCAACCTTGATAACAACTATTTATAATAAATTGCTCAAGATGCCTAGGCTTAACTCAACCTTACAAGCCCTAGATGTTGATGAATCCAACTAGGTTGTGATCCATCTACTACTTACTCCAGAAACCAATTAGAACCATAGAAAACCATAGAACCCCACAAACCTAGATATCATACTTGTTCTTTATTAAAGAACATGTTCTTCAAAAATTATTCTTTTGAATTATATAATAAGTAATCATCAACCATGTATTATAGGACTTAAAATTGACCACTCGCTTTTTACTGATTATACAGCTACTATTCCTGGTTGTGTATGATTGTTACTATTCATGTTGCCACCTGCTTATAATTCTAAAACAACACAACCCTGAATAAGAACCTTGTTTGTGAATCACTCTAAAAGTGTAACACACCCTGAACCAATCATTACAACTCACTGATCCTAAATCATTGGGGTTAGATCACGCTTAGAGCGATTGCATCTCATACTTATGCATTATTGCATCCTTGCCAATCTTTTAAACATCATCCTTACCGGACGATGATGCTATTTCAGAATTTGGAGTTATCGCGTATCGAAGGCCTTGTCCGCATAATCTTGCGGTCAAGAAAGGCAAGTTCATCACTTGCTCATGTCATTTGAGTATTTCTATCAAATTACTTGCAAAGTACTATGGTTATCACTATTGCATAAAAACCAAAACCACTACTTTCATAACTATGAATATGACTATGTGGTGGGCAATGGAACCATGGATTGTGTTGATATGGTGGAGGTTCCATTGCAAGGGTTTATATCCATCTAGGATTAAACAACAAATGTCGCCGATGATTCTTGTGCCGTAATACCCGTGTTAACCATAAGATCTGGAGTGGGACGGAATAGTCAATTGTATTTCCACCCCTTGTACATCAACGGATGCGCTTTACCGTAGACCCTTGATCCAAGAGAGGACAAGTGGTACCCTTGATCCAAGAGAGGACAAGTGGTAGGGTGGGGGTCCCGATGAAGTCCCCACGGTAATTGCGGTCTATGATGGGTTGCAGCTGCCGGCGAAGGAGTTCATGGTAGAGACCTGAACTGTTGTCGTGGTCGGGGGCCATCCTTAATTGGTATAAGAGCACCGGCGAGGACCCAGGGTCGGAGTTTGCATCAACGGGTGGGTGTATGAGGTAGCGGAGGAATATGATTGGCTATGACCTTATACCGGGCCTCACACCAAGGGAAGTGTGGACGAGAACTATAGACTCGGTTGGCACCAAGGTTAAGATCTCTTATGGGTAAAGCAACACACCTCTCGCGAGTGTAATGAATCGTGACCTGTCACTCCTCGTTCCGGGATATGGAATCGCGAACGCGGCCGGAAAGGAGCTCCATGAAGTTCTAGTAAACCGGTGAAGGCCGACTGGACATAGTTCTTCCGAATAAAAGCAACCTTTTTAAGAAATGGTTATGAAAACCTGCATGGGTATTAGACTTTCTGGTCTAATGCCGTAGCTAGTGCATTAAACACCTCTTTCCTATAATGAACTTGTTGAGTACGCTCGTACTCATCCCACTCTTAAATCCCTGCTTAGATATGGAGCCATCGAAGGAGGATCTACCGTGCAACTCGAAGACCGAGGAGTCTACAAATACTTCAAGGGGACGAAACCTGTCGGAAGAGTCAAACACCACAACTACCATGGAGAAAACCTAGATTAAGTAGTAGAAGGGAACTAGCTACCTAAACCTAGCTCCTATTTAGGTAGAATCTAGTCATAGCCTCTTTAGCTAGTCAAATACTCTATAAATAGAGTCCGTGATAAGATTAGATCACGAGTCGTTCTTCTGGAGTTATTTGCAGTTTTACCTCATTGTAAAGTAGGAGGTCTGTGATGATCTTATGTAACGAGTCAGTGTTGTAATTCTATAGACATGCCTTGGACCCGCATATGTTTCTGTTGTACCACTCTGAGCGATATAATACTCGTGGAACGGTGTTTCATTAGTGTTATATCATACTTGCATACTACACCATGCAGTGGTATGCCGGGTCACCACAGAAATCAAATGCGATCTATCTCCTTGGACCTTTGTACAGGTGGCATAGAGGTACCCCTTTGTGACACTTGGTAAAAACATATGTAATGAAATGATAATCCGTGGAAATCCGAGCTAATTAGGACAAGGTGCGAGCACTATTGGTATTCTATGCATGAGGCTTGCAACTTATAGGATGTCTTATGCATAACACATATGAATTATTACTACCGTTGACAAAATTGTTTCTATGTTTTCAAAATAAAAGCTCTAGCATAAAAATAGTAATCCATGCTTCCCTCTGCGAAGGGCCTTTCTTTTACTTTATGTTGAGTCAGTTTACCTACTTCCGTCTATCTTAGAAGCAAACACTTGTGTCAACTGTGTGCATTGATTCTTACATGTTTACTTATTGCACTTGTTATATTGCTTTATGTTGACAACTATCCATGAGATATACATGTTACAAGTTGAAAGCAATTGCTGAAACTTAATCATCCTTTGTGTTGCTTCAAAACCTTCTATTAAGAATCTATTGCTTTATGAGTTAACTCTTATGCAAGACTTATTGATGCTTGTCTTGAAAGTACTATTCATGAAAAGTATTTGCTATATGATTCAGTTGTTTAGTCATTATCTTTTCCATTGCCTTGAGTCACTTCATTCATCTCATATGCTTTACAATAGTATTGATCAAGATTATGTTGGTAGCATGTCACTTCAGAAATTAGTCTTTTTATCGTTTACCTACTCGAGGGCGAGTAGGAAGTAAGCTTGGGGATGCTTGATACGTCTCCAACGTATCTATAATTTCTGATGTTCCATGCTAGTTTTATGACAATACCTACATGTTTTGCTCACACTTTATAATGTTTTTATGCATTTTCCGGGACTAACCTATTAACAAGATGCTGAAGTGCCAGTTCCTGTTTTTCTGCTGTTTTTGGTTCCAGAAAGGCTGTTCGGGCAATATTCTCGGAATTCGACGAAACAAAAGCCAAACATCTTATGTCACCGAGACGGACCAGAACACCGAAGGGGGCCCGGAGAGGAGGCCCAGGGCCCCCACACCACACTGGGGCGCGGCATAGGAGGAGGGTGCGCCGCCCTATGGGGTGGGCCCCCCAGGCACCCCCTTGTGCCGCCTCTTCGCCTATATAATCTCTCGTGACGTGAAAACCCTACAACAATTGATGAAACTCCAAAAAGACTCCAGGGACGCCGCCGCCATCGCGAAACTCCGTTTCAGGGGACAGAAGTCTCCGTTCCGGCACGCCGCCGGGACGGGGAATTGCCCCCGGAGTCATCTCCATCGACATCACTGCCATCTTCATCGCTGTTGCTATCTCCCATGATGAGGAGGGAGTAGTTCTCCCCCGAGGCTGAGGGCTCTACCGGTAGCTATGTGGTTCATCTCTCTCTCCCATGGTGTGATCTTTATGAATATGTAGATGTTACTCTTGTCTATTATGCACTCTAGAGGTTACTTTAATATGAACTCCGGATGTTGTGGAGCTTGTTTACTCCGGCTTGAGGTGTGCTCTTGTAGCCCTACACAATGGATGGTGTTTGTTATCCAACAAGAGAATGTTTGAGAGTAGCACTTATTTGTTCATCTATGTGATCGTAGGCTTTGCAATCTAGATGTCATATGCTATTCAAGTGTTTTATTATGTGAACTTTGGAGTTATCGTGGCCTCGGTGTAATGGTGACAGTGTGTGCGCCGTGTGTAACTCCCTTATGAATTGTGGTGTGTTAGTACCTCCTATGAATGCTCACGGTGACAGTGTGGGGTGTTTAGTAGTAGTTGGGAATACGCCTTTGAGGTGCGCTTTTGCACACTTGCCCAATGAATTTGAGTTCTTTATCTAATAAGAGAGTAGTATGATGAAGTGCTTATATTTATATTCAATTATGATTGCAATGTTGGGAGTGTCCACTAGTGAAAGTAGGATCCCTAGGCCTTGTTTCCAAATACTGCAAACATCGCTTATTTACTGTTTTACTGCATCTTTACTTCCTACAATATTTACTTCAGATCGCAATTACCGTTTACCACCATCTATACCACCTGCGTTTTAATATCTCTTCGCCGAACTAGTGCACCTATACATCTGACAAGTGTATTGGGTGTGTTGGGGACACAAGAAACTTCTTGTATCGTGATTGCAGGGTTGCTTGAGAGGGATATCTTTGACCTCTTCCTCATAAACCTTGGGTGATCCACTTAAGGGAAACTTGCTGCTGTTCTACATACCTCTGCTCTTGGAGGCCCAACACTGTCTACAAGAATAGAAGCACACGTAGACATCAGCTCACCATGTAGAAAAAGCAGTCTTTACATCTAGCTGCTCAAGCTCAAGCTCGTGCATAGCCACAATACCAAAGAATGCACGAATGGAACTATGCTTCACAACCGGAGAGAATACATCATTATAATCAATATGTGGAATTTGGCTTAAACCTTTTGCTACTAACCTTACCTTAAACCTTGGAGGCTCATTAGGAGACAAATCTTTCTTTCTTTTAAATATCCACTTACAGCGGACAGCCTTCTTTTGTTTAGGCAAGAGCACAACATTCCATGTGCCATTCTTTTCAAGCGATTGCATCTCTTCTTGCATAGCAGAAATCCACTTTACGCGGCCAACGGATGCAACAACCTCAGCATATGTAGCATGTTTAGTATCATGCTCCACCTGTTCAACACAACTCAAAGCATGATGAACAAGATTACATTCTTCAATTAAACGAGGATGTGGACCTTTGTTACGCCTCGGTCTATCAGCAGCAATGGAACTATTTGTTTGCTGCAAAAAAAGGTGGTGAGTGCTGAACAACAGTATTATCATTTTCAGCAACATCATTTTCTTTCTCCTCCACGTGCTTCACTTGCACGCTAATCCTCTGTTGCTCATCATCAGAATTATCAGAAAAATCAATAGCATTACTAACATATGTAGATAAGCTCTTATAAAACATGACAGCCTCATTAAAGATAACATTCGTGCTATGCAAAACTTTCTTAGTTTCAGGATTCCATAACTTATATGCCTTAACTCCTGAACCATAACCAAGAAATACACACTTAACAGACCTGGGCTCTAGCTTTCCTTATCAACATGAGCATAAGCAGTGCAACCGGAAACTCTCAACTGTGAATAATCAGCAGGTGAACCAGACCATACCTCAATAGGAGTTTTCTTATCAAGTGGAATGCAAGGTGACCTGTTTATCAAGTAACAAGCGGTGGAGGCTGCTTTAGCCCAAAAACGTCTATGCATACCAGCTTTGGACAACATGTAGAGAGCCTTGAAGATGATGGTTCTGTTCATCCTCTCCACCACACCATTCTGCTGAGGAGTATATGGGATGGTGTGGTGCCTGACAATGCCTTCGTCGCTGCAATAATCATTGAAAACAGTAGAACAAAACTCCATGCCATTGTCAGTACGAAGCAATTTAACTTTCTTTTCTATTTGCTTCTCTACCATAACTTTTCTCTTTCCAAATGCATCAAACACATCAGATTTTTGTTTCAGAAAGAAAGGCCACACTTTTCTAGAGTAATCATCTATGATAGTAATCATGTAATTTGCACCACCAAGAGAAGTCTTGCGGGAAGGTCCCCACACATCAGCATGCACATAATCTAGAATCCCTTTAGTGGTATGAACGGAAGCATTGAATTTAACTCTTTTATGATTACCAAAAATGTAGTGCTCACAGAACTCAAACTTACTCAAATTGCAGCCATCTAGCAAGTCTCTCTTGTGCAGTTCTGCCATGCCATATTCACTCATATGTCCAAGACGCATATGCCACACACTAGTTTTACCAGGTTCATAAGGAATAACAGCAGCAACAATACCAGACAAAGTGCTACCTCTAAGAACATATAATTTTGCAGAATTCATATCACCAATCATGTGAACGAGAGAAACTTTTGATACCTTCAGAACTCCGTGAGAACCGGAGTGTTTGTACCCGTCAACATCAAGGGTACTGAGAGAGATCAGATTTCTGGTCATGCCAGGTATGTGGCTCACATCTGTCAGAGTGCGTGTCGTGCCATCATGCATCTTGATCTGAACGGAGCCAATGCTCACGATCTCACGTGGGTTGTTATCTCCCATACGCACAACCTCTCCACTCTGCACAAACTCATAAGAACTGAACTAGTCTTTGTTACATCAAATATGAAACAAACATGCAGAATCAAGGATCCACTCATCATTACCAGAAACACAACCAGCAAACACAACTAGGCAATCGCCATCAGAATTATCACTGGAAACAACAGTAGCCTTAGCATTACCCTCAGATTTGTTTTTCGGTTGGTAAGTACCGTTTCTTTTCTCTTTGTTCTGCAACTTCCAGCAGTCATCAATATTGTGGTTAGTTTTCTTACAATACCTGCAGAACTTACCATCTCGTCCCTTGGACTTTGAGAAACCTCTGTCGGTCTTGCTCTTATCTCTATTGTAGTTGTTGTAGTTGTTGTTTCTGTTCTCGGACCTGCAGTGCTTCTGCCTTAGATGACGAGCCCTCTTCCTGCACCATAGATTTCATCTTTTCCCTCTGCTGGAGGGCCTCATAAACTTCGTCAAGGATTAGTTCATCACGGCTGTATAACAAGGTGTCTCAAAAATTCGCAAAAGAATTAGGCAATGAGATTAACAGTATAAGAGCGAGATCCTCATCCTCATAACTTACCTCCATGGACAACAAATCAGAAACGATCTCTCTAAAGATCGAGAGGTGATTCATCACCGACGCACCTTCTTGTAGCTTGTGCGAGAACAACTTCATCTTCATGTGCATCTTACTGGTTAGATCTTTGGACATGCAGATCGATTCCAGTTTCAACCATAGCGCCGCTGCGGATTTTTTAGACAGTACTTCCTGCAAGATATTGTTGGATAGATGAAGCTGAATTAATGAAAAAGCCTTACGGTATTTCCTCTTTTCATCGTCGGTCCAGGTCTTGGCATCTTTCTTGCCAAATCCATCAAGAGCTTCATCCAGATCAGAAGATTGGGTAAGGATCGCCCTCATCTTCACTTGCCACAGAGAAAATCTCGTGGTATAATCCAGCTGCGGTAGATCGAACTTCAAGGAAGACATATCGCAAAACCCTAGATTGATATCTGGGCTCTGATACCACTTGTTATAAATGCGACAAGCAAATAACGAAGAACGATAAAAGAAAACGCAGCAGAGACACGAGATTTAACGTGGAAAACCCCTTCCAACACAGAAGGGGGAAAAACCACGGGCGCCAGCTAGCAAAACTTGACTATATCGGGGAGTATTTACAAACGCCGTGGGTTATCTTATAATATGATAAACCCTAGCTGGCGGATTACAAGATGTATATATAGGCGGTGGCAACGATCCGTACCGCGGGGGGCTGCCGCACCCCGCACCCCCTTCGCAGGCGTCCCTGCAGGGCATGACATATGGGCTAACTTCACACTCCGCTATGCTTCTGCCCAAGCCTACCGGCGACGGGCCTCGCTCCGCTCGTCAGAAGTTAGCATCCCTTTAGTATATGAATTTGGATCACAATATAACACCATGAAGGCCAACAAATTCCATAAAGGCCTCACTCTATTCGCCGATAGGTTAACTCACGCTCCACTAAGAGTAGCCTTGAAGGTGGCAGCCGAAACCTTTACACCAAGTATGGGGCACACATCCACAACTGAATTTGAGGCTTCCAAATGACGTCCTCGAAACTTTACACAAAGAACTAGCTTCTTGGAAGTTGAGGCCATGGAAGTTGAGGCCATCGATCAGCCAATGTCGTTAGCACAGCTACCGCCGAAGGTACTGCATGCTCTAGAAGGAGCACTGGAGGTACGTGAAAGAAGGTCAAAGATTACATCATCGTCTTCTTGATTGTCGTGATCGTGAGGATCTTGTTCTTTTGAATGGTGTGTGATCGTATGTATGATACAACATGGTATTTTCACCCAATTTGAATTATGGCAAGGCTATGGAACTGTGATTTGTGCAACCAAACAACTGATTTGTGTTTCGGTGCGTCCAAGTTGGACTGGAAGCAGGCAACCAAACAATGGGGGCTGACTTACCTATCCGGTGCACAAAATGGCTTCACAGGCTACCAGACAACATGTTGTTTCTGGCCCATGGCCCGTTCGGAACGCGTATGGAGGTTCTTCTCCCTGGCGTAGTCAGAAAATCAGCCCAGGCTACCAAACGGGCCCCAAGACTAGGGGTGGTTGGTTGCATCCGATCTTAATTAGTTTTACTTTCACCATTTCTCCACATGGTAACCTTACCTCTCACCTACCACAACTAGCCCCACACCAACATCTACGAAGCCAGTACAAGGCCTACCGCAATGTGGTGTGGAAATACCATCATGTAGCGCCAACGGTGGCCATGGCGGTTACAACGCCTATGTGCAAAACAAGAATGAATACGACACACCGAAGCTTACGGGTGTGACACAATAATGTCGGCGACAACCGCTGACTACCCCTACACGACGTGTCTGAATGAGGTTGTTGCTAATCCTACGAAAAACGTTGTCGTAGGGCATCGCCATTATCCAACAACCACTACTAATACCACTTTTGTAAGGTACAAGTTGTGAGTCTTCGAGAGATACATGAGTCTCGATTTGCAGATGGTACAAAGTCCAGGTTCCTCATGAACTAGATGATCAAGAGACAAGTATGAGGAATGTACCATCACATTTAAAAACTTACATAATACTAGCGAGGGGAATATCTATCCATGTATCTCGATGTCCACCGATTAAAAAACTTACAACATGATAGTTGTGTGAGTTGGTGAGGTGAAGATACTACTCCAAGGAAATTCCAAACACTCAGATCGTGTGTGAATAATTTTAGGAAATTTGTGCAAAAAATACTCTAAACATGAACATAAAATTTAAGGTTTACAACTAAGAAAACTCAAAATCGATTGATTGTTTGAATGAAATCATATTATCGACACATAACTTTTTAATGTACACTTTATTTTGATTCAAAACCTGGTTGTGTTCATTAAAATGGAGCAGTTGAAATGACTAAGGGAGAGCGAGCCGAAGCAACCTCACATACCCCACGTAGGGGTGTAAATGGATAGGTTAATTTTTTTTGCATCATATTCGTTGTCGAATCAGTTTTAAAGAATCCATATGCGGTTTGAATTAATCTGATGGATAAGAATAGCTGGTTCCGAACTTGACACCAAATGCGATATAGGATATGGTATGTGAAATAGCACCAGGATATTCGTATGCACAAATTATTTAGGATTATCCATTTATTTTTATACTAATAATCTAATTTTCGTCCAAAATATCAAAACTAATAAAGCATGTTCAGTAGATAATGAGTTGCCGAATTTGTCCGTCAAAAAATATCTCACTTACATAGTCACTCTATCTAATATGGAATCCAAATTTGTTAGGATGCTTGGCTATTAAAACAAGCATCCGTGTTATCTTGCCGATCTTACACATGTCCGATTAATTTTGTTTACGACCCAAATCTGCTGCATTTCCGTATCGAATCCATGGTCTCGTATTTTCTAATCCGCAACTGATCGATATCTGATCCGATCTAAATCCGTTAGTGTACTCCCTCCATACGGATTTACGAGGGTATTACGTCATTTACACCCCTACCCACGTGCGAAGGTTGCATCACTAGTGATGCTTTGAGGTTCGTATGAAGGATGCCTCGCTGGAACGGTCGGTTCTTCAGTTCTTCCAAGTTAGGACAACGTTGGTCAGAGCACGTCTAACAGGCCCCTTATAACCCGCCCACCCCGTAAAATTCGGCGGGATACGGGACAGGCACGGTTTGGACCGTCTAGCAGGCCTCGTATTCGGGCCGGCCCATTTCAGCGGAATACGGGGCCTAGGAAATCCGCACCGCCGCCCCCTACTTATACCGAGCGAAGGTAACCCCTCACTCGCAACCCTAGCTCCGCCGTGCGCCGCCACCTCCTCCATCCTGCTCCGGCGAGCAATCCCTCACTCCCTAGCTCCACATTTCACCCCAGCTCCGGCATGGACGCACGCCGCCGCCGTACCGCCTCGCCGGCGAGCGGATCGAAGCGATCCCGCTCGCCGGACAACATGGAGGATGCGTGCTCTCTCCAATGCAAGAGATCCGCCGCCGGAAGTCGCCGTGCTGCCTGCAGGTACGCCGGCGCCGCGTACGTCCCACCGAAGCTCGTTGAGATCGCGGCGGCCGGGCGCTGGTACAACGAGGATCCGCCGCTCAAGCCGATGAGCGGCCCGGACTTCGAAAAGTGGCGCGCCGAGTGGGAGCGCCAACGCCGGGCGAAGGCGGCTTGGAACGCGAGCATCGGGAGCACCAGCGGCGGAGGAGCTCCGCTCGCCGGCGAGGAGGAGGAGGAGGAGGACCCCCGACTTCTTGAAGGCGATACAAGAGTCCCTCAAGGACGACGCCGAGAAGAAGAGGGCGGAGGAGGAAGATTTTGTATGTATATACGTTGATCCTTATGTATGATCGACGAACTATGAATATGAACAAGTTTCTCGGGGTTTTAAATTTACGAATTTACGGGGTAAAATACGGGGTCTGCTAAACGGAACGGTGTATCGACGAGTACTTTTTTTATACGGGGCGAAATAATGACGAAATACGGGGCAGAAAAGTAAGGGGTCAGTTAGACATGCTCTCACAATACGAAGGAAGCCCTGCCAACAATACAACCATTTTAGAGCGGCCCCTGTAAACCAAGTCCATCGCGACTCCAGAAAACAAAATTAAACTTTTTGAAGTCCCAAAAGACCAAGGGAAGCTGCAGGTCCTAACCGGCATAGACCATATGCTGATGATCATCCTCATCTGAACTCACCCAGATCGCCCATCCCTGGCCGCAGCCGCAACGGTCACGCGCGCCCGACCTGACCTCCCCTTCCCCTTCCTTCTCCCCAAAGAAAACAGCCGCCCACGCAAGGTCGGTGTCGGTCAGGCCTCCACGGGTCCGGCTACTTCCTTCACTCTTCGGCTAACGGAGACGGCCAGCGCGTCGTATCGTACGTACGCACACCACCAGGCAGTCACCAACCTCGCGCCGGGGCGGCTATAAAACGCGTTTCCTGCCCTTCTCCTCATCCTCCTCCCTCGCCATCGATCGTCGTCATCTCACAAGAAAGAAAAGAAGAAGAAGCAGAATCATGTCCAACGTGCCCACCTCCCTCCGCGACTCCTCCCTCACCGTCTTCCGCCTCGCCATCTCCAGCTCCGACCCTTGGCCCTTCTCTTCCTAACCCCAACCCCTTCCCCCACTGCTCCACCTCTCCCATCCTCTTCTCCTCCACACCACAGCAAAGGTCAGAGAGTCCTGCTCGATCCTCGATCGCTCCCGATGCCGCACCGGCAGCAAGGGGCGCCCAAGGGGTGCGTGACGGTACGCGTGGGCGCCGAGGGCGAGGAGCAGCGGCGCTTCGCGGTCCCGCTGGGCCACCTCAGCCACCCGCTCTTCGCGGCGCTCCTCGAGGAGGCGGAGCGCGAGTACGGCTTCCGGCACCAGGGCGCCATCGCCATACCCTGCCAAGTCGACCGCTTCGTCCAGGTCGAGAGCGCCATCGACCGCGACCTCGGCGAGCACCACCACCAGCACCTCCTCGACCTCGACAACTGCGGCGCCACCATCACTGGCGGCCACAACCACAGCCACAGCCACATCCACCTGCCACGCTTCGTCGGCTGCTTCCGCGCCTGACGGTGATGCGTCGGTCGAATCGATCTCGGGTGGGCGGTCGAGGTGCTCAACGGTTCCAGTTCTTGATGTTTGTCTAGAATGAATTGGTTGGTTAGTCGAGAGCTTCTTCCGTGCTGGTTTGTTTCGCCTACCCTTCTCCCCCGTTGCCTTGGTTTGTTACGGTTGTTGTAATTGGTTTGGTGCGCGCGGGGAGAAATCGGAGCAAGAGCTTCGATGTTGATGATGATGAAAACTTGTGATCTCAAGTGTAAAGTGAGAATATTAATTGTTAGCTTTATACTAGTATATAGACCCTTTACTTTGCTTTCTCGATATGCTTTGATTCGTTGCTCTCTGCAGAAAAAGTGGCTTGCTAATTAGTTCCGGCGAGTTGTTTGTGTGCGCGATTTTAGCATCATCTACGAGCTGAATCAGCGTGAATTGATGGGTACTAGCTGAGCCTCGCCCTCGATCGACCATTTTAAATGAAATTACCATGGAAACTTCGCTAAAAAAGAGGTAGATTCTCATGCGCGCATGAAATTTAGTTCTCGAAGAGATAAGGAAACCTGAAAAAATAAATGCTGTCCTTCTATCCTTGTTTTACATGAGAAATTTCTGTGTAAATTGCTCAAGAACTAAATATACAAAAATGACACAGATCGGACGGAACGGATGAAGTTGACTTGCACCCTTTACATATTCCCTTCTCCACCTAGTTGAGCATATTCTAGGATTATACCGAGTTGGCTAAAGTTCTTTAATGGAAGTAGTTTTAGGTCTAGCTGCCAAAATTAGTTATAAGACAACACTAGCTAGTGGTTGTCATCATTGGATTACTGGATGATCATTAATATCTTGGCATGGCAATGCTTAAAAACAAAGCATGATATTCGAAGTTCTCTTTTCAGAATCAAAGAAGTTTAAGATGACTAATAATGAACATTTGGATAAGTATGAAGATGTACTAATTTGAGGCCTAGAGAAGAAGTACAATTCGTATTTCAGTCCTGCCGAAATCTTCTAATATGTAATCTTCATATTTGTGGCAATTATAGTGGTCAATTAAAGTTTGGCATATGTTCTTTAATTAATAGAAGTACGTAGTTCAAGCACATATCTATATATAGCTTCAGATCTAGATAACAAAATTAGTTGAAGGACAATAATAGTGGTTGCCATCACACTGGATTCCTGGATGATAAAATGGTATCACTAAAGGATTTTTTGATCCGAAATATCTTGCATGACAATGTTCAAAAAGCAAGTTTTAGATGACTATGAACATTTGGATAAGTATGAAGATGTGTTTATATTTGGGGCCTAGAGAAGAACTACTACTCTTCATATATGTCCCGTCTTGCCGAGATCTGCAATCAAGACACGAGAAATTTTCTTGAGTAAGTCTGAGCTATTTTTTTTGGGCTGTGCTCCGGTGTCCCCCCCGCGAACGACGTTCAGGTGGTAAACGTGTGTTTGGTTCGTGACCAGAAAATATGGATGATCCCATCCCAAAAGCCGAATATTTCTGAGAAAGGCTGGACCATATGATCCGTGAATTTCATGACTAATCTCACTAGCCACCTGAGAATCCATGGCCGTCGACGCGACTCCGACACCTGCCACCGTCGTATGTGTGGCACTACAAGAAAAGTTGCCATGGCCGACGAAGTTGAAGTCGCGCCGTGGTTGCTGGTGTACCATGGCCGACGATTTTGGTCCCTCCGTGGTGCATGTCAAAACTTTTTTTTTCTCGTTTTGAGGCCACCTAGCCCGACGAAAGCGGCCAAAACGTCGCGTATGGTGGCCCGGGACGTGGTGCATCGCGAATTCTCGGGTTCGCCGGCCGAGTCAACGCAAATCCGCACCGCCGAGGGATGTAGGGCCCGGATGGCAGCCTCTACGGCATTGTTTTTTTCTCGATCGCGCCATCTCGTTCAACGTTCTCCGATCGAGCCGTTTACGATGCAGGATCATGGGTCCCGCATGTCATCCTCTATGAACCAGAATTCTTTCTATTCTTGGATTTTTTGTCCCCACGATTTCTGGCTACTTCCTTTTTCTTTTGATCCCTTGCCGCCTTGGAAACGTT